>NC_081305.1:38112500-38252500 GCF_030435805.1 Mustela lutreola | reverse complement strand
ACTAACAAAATCATTTTTAGACACGGAAGCGACTCTGCAGTTGTCCACTTGATACCAGTGAGATAACCCGGATCTCTCGCAGCCTTGCCGGAAGTTTGGTTTTCCCCCCTTCTCACCCGTTTCTGCAGCTAAAATGTGCTCGTGGACACAACCCAGAAAGCAAGCGGGAGGTGAGCCAACAGGTCTCTCCTGAAGTTATTTCGAGACGTCAGCTACCTCCAGAGTCCACGCATTTTCCTGGAGTTTGTGTGTGTGTGTGTTGACGTCTTCCTATTTCTCCCTCTAAGTGCCAGTGGACTGCCTGTCTTACTCAAAAACGTTATCCCTAGGCCAGCATGGGAAATTCTTTCACTTGTCTGAGGACTCTTGTCCACGCCAGTCTCGAACATCAGCGCTGTTGGGGGGTCTGGCTTGGTGTGACAAGTCAGCCAGGGGGGATGTGGAACGGGGAATTGCAGTGGACCGACGTGAGGTTCACGTGCCCTGTAAGGCCTTCTCAGGAGCCGCTCTCTGTAGGCGGGGCTCCCTCCACAAGGACCCGGGCGTAAGCCTCTCCTCAGGGAATCAGGGGAAATGGCATGGGGCAAAGCCACACAAGGGACCAGCTGCCTAGAGTCAAGAGAGAAAGATCAGCCAGGTCTGAGCCCAGCTGTGATCACACAGAGACTTCAAGAGACTTCCAGTTGCCCAGCTGTCTGGAGAAGAGAGACCCTAAGAATCCAGAAGTCTCTGAGAACGTCCAAGACTTTACCAGCAGGCCTTGATTCCCTCCAACAGCTGACTACTGATGACTACAGTTACCGATTTTCAATTAACCCAATGAGGTCACTCAAGACCTAGAAAGTTCCAGCCTCCCCTCCTCCCCATACCACCACCACAACCACAGAGCCAGAAAACCAAGATGGCACCCAACCCAAGAATTCCTACCCAGCTGGAGTTGAGTACCAGCTTTGTAAGTCCTTTAAGAAAAAAAAAAAAAAAATCTTCTCATTGTAAACCTTTCTCCCAACCCTATTTCGGTCTTTGGAACTTATGACTGATAATCCTCTTTGTTTCAAGAAGGGCATGGTTCATATGAAAAAAAAAAAAAATTCACAAGATTACATGGAGAGATCACCAAGTTGCCCCAAAATAATGCCACAACGGTCAAGTTCACCTCAGTCCACATTCTGAGTATTTTTAGGGTACTGTTACCCTTTATTTACCCACGCTAACAGAGAAAAGCCGAACACCTCTCTCTCTGGAAGGCAGCAGGTGGAAACCCAGATTCTGCTCCCGGTTCTAACAGTAGCCTCCAAAGGTGAGAGAAGGCACCTCCCTCGAGACGTGTTTTGTAACTTCTCCGGACGCTGCCATCCATCAGCCAGGGCCCGTGTTAATACAGGCCTTCACATAATGAACGGTATACTTTGCAGATTTCTGTTTCCAGAAAAGAATGATTTAATATCATAAAATAAAGCTTCAGACCTCCATGCCAATTACTGTGTTTAAGTCATCGAAAGCCACCCAGGAAGGTTAGGGGAGCATGCCAGTGTTAAAGGAATGTGTAACCCATCTGCAAAGAGAGGCCAAGTTATGCTGCTTTCTGGGTAAGAAGAGCAACTCGCTAAAAGCTTCAACATAGTGAGAAGAAAATGTCAGACGCCACAACCTCATTGCATTGGCAATAAACACGAGCCAATAACTAAATCATTGTCGCCGGTTCTACTTGTGGGTCAGGCTGAGAAATACTGAAACACATAATCAAGTTCTTAATGTATTTTAATAGAAAACGAAAACCGGAGAGATCAGAGCCTATGCACCAGTCCTAAAAGTCAGAAAACGGAAGGAACGGGTAAGAAGAAGGGCTCCCAGGTGAGTGATTAAGGTCTCGGTGGAACAGGCCTGGTGGGAACAGAAGGGACGAACGCTCACCATCCTGACGAACCTCCTGTTAGTCCTCTCCTGGGAGTCTGCTCTGAGAGCCTCAGACAGAACTTTCCAATGAGGAAACAATTAAAATCTAAAACCCTGAAAAACACCCTTCTGATAAGACCCATGTACCTGAGGGAGCAGAGTGGTTTTAATTATTTATTTTTATTTTTTTATTTTTATTTTTTTGCAGGTCCTCTGGCTCTGGGAACAGTGCCCACCTAATCACAACAGCCCAACATGACAGCCTCGCTCCACTCAGCAGTGGCTAGTTTGGGGGCTCAAAGAAAAAAGAAAAAGAAAAAAAAAAGAATGGCAATACTTCACAGATCAATCAAAAAAAAAAAAAAAAGTAAAGTATTTAAATTATTTTAACATCAAGTGTTTTTCAAAGCTATAAATATATGTGAGGGAACTAATTGTAAACTTCTCTCAGAAACCCAAATCCAAATTCATGTTGCCATGTGAATTCGATGATAATAAATTACATCCTTCCAAGTAAAGCATCCGCTGTAATAAAACACCCACCCCAGAGAACTCAGAAGCCCTGATCCCAGCTAAAAGGATTCATGCCTTTAGAATTCTGGGCATATATATTATTTTTCTGTCGGTTCTCTCAACTTCTCTCAATTACTGATGTTCTCTACGTAATGAATTTTCTGGGGGTTGATGTGTGATTATGGCTATATTTTTATCTATATGTTTTGTGGTTCTTGTACTTAAGCTCTTTGCTCACAAATCCTTTATTAAAAGTACTAAATTGTAAAAAGCACATTCATATTTCATTCAGTGTTCCACACAGAAATGTGAGTTTTTGCAGCAAACACAGCTGCATAGAGAAAGTTACCATAAAATAGCACACTAGACTATAGATCTCTGCACTTTGAACATTTCAGCTCAGAAGTAACTTTACTGAAACTAGGCTTTCCAGAACACCTCCATCTTCTCCCTAACACGAACTCCTAACAACCTTCTCCATTTTACAGATCAAAATAACAGATTAAAAAGCCACTATGGGGGTGCCTCGGTGGCTCAGTGGGTTAAGCCTCTGCCTTCAGCTCAGGTCATGATCCCAGGGTCCTAGGATCGAGTCCCGCATCGGGCTCTCTGCTCAGCAGGGAGTCTGCTTCTCCCTCTCCCTCTGCTGCTCCCCCGTTTGTGCTCACACACATGCTCTCTCTCTCTCTAATAAGTAAATAAGATCTTAAAAATAAATAAATATATATATATATATATATATATATATATATATATAAATGCACTATGGATCTTGTGCACTTGTAGGCAAAAGCCAAAACCAAACCCAGAGATGTTTCAAGCTTGGAACACACTACTCTGAGACCCTGCATAGCTTCCATTTGTTCTATCAAATTATTACAGGTAAGTGCCCGACAAGCCCAAGACATGCATATCAATTTTGACACTCGTAGGTCCTTAGACCTTAACTTGAAGTGAGTAAGCAGAGGACGGTGCAGTAGGATGGCCCTGGTGTGAAGACAGGACAGCAGAAAGACAAGAAAGGAGTCCCAGTCTGTCCCAAGAATTCCAAGATATTGATTCAAAACAAGAGAGGAGAGAAAGGCAAAGCTGAAATCTGACCAATGCAAATGAGCATCTCTTCACAAAAATGTCTCTCCGGGGAACGCACACACTGGCCTGGCCAGCTAGCAAGCCACTGACCTTTTGGGGGGGAAAAAAAAAGGAATGTAGAATTAAAACTGCCAATAAGGCAAAACAATTACTCAACACAGAGATTTCATGAGCAAATGAATAAATGGGTGAATGATGTGAAAACTTGTCAGTCGTAGTCAGCATTATAAATGAATCTGATATTAAAATTTGGAAGGGAAGAAGCCGACGTGACCCTCTGCCAAATCAAATCAACACGCACGTTAAGAAGACTGTTCTGTGTCCTGGCTGGGCTCCACACTGCGGTGGACAAAGCCAGGGGAGGGCACCCGAGGGCATCAACCTCTGCCCGATCACACGGGGCACTTGGGAGCAGCTCTCAGCACCCCGGCGGGTGCTGGGAGGAGCGGAGAGAACACCAGGGCAGCTGCTCTGCGATGGAAGGGGTTGAAGCCCACGGGGTCCCTTAGGGGTTTGAGACTAAGGCCCCCGGGCAGCCAGAGCTGGTGCCCCCATATGAGGACCCACCTGCCCAGATTCTCCCTGTCAATGCACAGCTGCACTGGCCAAGCCCTTAATCGACCAACGACAGAGGACTCTCCACCCTCCCCATACAAAGGGGGGAGCCAAGGCGGCCCAGCCTGGGCCCTCTGGGGTACCAGCTCCCCTCCAGGCAGAGTCTCCACTCGTGACATGTGTCGCTTCCCACCCCCCGCCAGCTCTAGCTCCTTTCAGGTCTCCTCCACCGCCCTGACAGGAGTGGGGAGCTCATTACCGTCCACCCCATCTTGGGAAGCCAACACCCAGAAGGAAGGCCCTAGAACAGATGAGAAACTAGTTCCCGGCCACCGGCCTCCGAGGCCTCCGGTCTCCCCACTCTTCTCTGGGTACTTGCTTGGCTCTTATTCAAAATGCTGCAGAGCTTCACATGAACAAGGCTGTCGGGGACAGAGATGTCTGTTTGCCTCCAGTAGCTGCCCAGTCCAGGTAAGGGACAACTGAGAAGCACCTCCAGAGGCCATGGAGCCCTCCTCTGACAGAGGCCTCTTTGCCAATGGGCAGGCAGATAGAAACCTACCTTTGGTCCTACGAGTCCTCTCCAGCCCACCAGGAATACTCGGGCCAGTCTCTTGCCTGTCAGTCTCCTCACACCGGGGAGGAAGACCCCAGACTCAGGCAAATAGCCCACCGGGTCAGCTGCTCTGTGGGAGCCTCTCTCTTCATGGCAACCGAGGCCCTCTCACCCACCGCTTTCACACCAGTCCTAGTGGAGCAAAGCTCTGCTCAGCGACCTCACCTGGTCACCTCACCTGTCAGCCCCAGCTGTCTCAAGGAACTCCCCCATCCCACCCCCTTGGCCAGGGACAGGCAGCGGAAGGCCCTGAGAGCCTACCAAGCCAGGCTCCCCTGGGCTGAATCAGCAAAGTGAGGGGGGCAGGTTACATATCTGGTCCCACCTCCGACAAATTCCCTGGGCTTCAGTTTTCCCATCTGGAGAATGGGTTCGTGACTTCCACTTCCTCCTTTCAGGGGCTTCTGGAAGGCTCCATGAAGAAAGCCTAAGTGATCCAGTTTTGAAAAGCATCTGTCAATTCTGCAGACCGCCTCCAGGGTCTCAAGCTGTGTTTCCTAAGAAGAGGCCCTAAGATAAATCTAGAAGAACAGGGGTGTGTGGGGGAGGTGATCTTGGGTAGTGCGGGTCCTGGGTCAGTCGGAAGTGGCAAAGGAACGAAGCCAATACCAATACAAAGTAGGTAAGGAGGGCACTAGACGGATGGCACCTGAGCCCCAGTCCCACCGAGCTGCTCCAAGACCCCGGGCAAGACTAGGTTGTCCCCACCAAGGCAGGGAGAGGCTGGGTGTCTCCCTGCCAGCTCCCAGCCCAGCACCGACAGAGGGCTGCCGTAGGGGCAGGAACTCGGCGCACTTCAGACCGTCCACACTCGCGTGGTGAGAGGAGCCCTGGGCAGAGTCCAGCTGCTTGCCTTTGGCAGAGGTGGTGGGGGACCGTGTGGGCAGTAGGGCACACCGATGTCAAAAACAACGGGAAACACACTCTGTTTTCACAGACAACCCCTCAGTTGTCAGCCTTCCATAGCAACTGTGAACCCAGCTGATGGTAGAACTGGAGTGAGAAACACCTCTGGGGACTGTCATGGGACACGCCTCCCTTCAGCCAGCCAGAGCCTCCCACCGGCAGCCCGGGACTCATCCCTTCGCCACACATGACCTGTCGGGACACAGATACACTAGCCACTGAGCTCCCTGGTGGGGGACGAACGGCGTGACCAGGACCGGGTCTCACGCTCCAGGAGCTGGGGATCAGGTCTGGGAGATGAAACAGGCACAGTGACAGTGAGGACACCAGGGGCAGGCCCTTCCCCATTCCAGGAGATGTGGGACACCTGTTAGGCTCTAGAAAACATTTCTCCACCTGGACACCTGGACCTCCTGGATGTTAAATAAATAAATATATATATATATATATATATATATATATATATATATATAAATCACGCATAACTAAAGCACCTGAAAGCAAAATGCTTGCAGGCAAAAACCTCAAGTGTCCAAATAATCCAATGAGTCAGAACCACTGATTCTTTGAGCATCCCGGTTTATGGAAGTTTTCCTACCTATTCCAGCTTCCAACGCCTGGAAAATTATGTAAAAATCCCAAGTAAAACAGAGAGTATTTTATAGTCTAGTGGGAGAAAGGGCATAAACTTACAACAGCACCAAGAGTGAAGTCATCACCCGTCCTTCCTTTGCCAGATCTGGCGAGCTGTGTCTAGGGCATCTGGACATAGTGAGTGTCCCCTACGTGTAGTGGCGGGGGAGGGGGGCGGGCAAGACAGGGCAGGGAAGCTGAGTCCTGCCCTTGGGGCCCCAGAGTGACAATGTAAAGACGAGCCTTGGGCACAGCAATCTCACAGGAGAGTGTGGGGACATGGCAGAGGGACACTCTCTAGCCTGAGCCACTGGGAGTTTTGCCTGGAGGACGGGGACAGGTTAACCTTCTGGACAGAGGTTCACAGCAAAGGGATCCCCGCAGAAGGTGGAGATGACTAGAGTATGAGAAGACCGGCTCCCAGGAGTCAGCAGCCTGTGGCTCTTGGGTTGCAGACTCGTCCTCAGCTCTCTAGAGCTGAAGACTCCAAAAGAGAATAATTTCCCTCGAGATATCCCCCGGACTGAGTTCTAGAGCTGGGGAATCCTCAGAGGCTGTATGGACACAGACACCCCACTTCTCCCACCTGAGTCCCCACCTCTGCAGACCTCCCTGGTCTTTGTGCAAATCCACTGGTAGAGGGGACTGAGTGCCAGAGACAGAAACCCTGGGTCCACTCCCCAGGGCCCACCTGCGGCAGAGTTAGAACTGGAACCGCTCTGGTTCTAGCATTCCCTACATGGCTGTGGGCCTAAGTCCTCCTGCCTGCAGGACACACGGAGCCTTTGACCTCCCAGAGACCTGAAGAACATCAGTGCAACCTGTCTGGAGACTTCTGAAGAAACCGAGCCCACCTCCTAACCCTGGTGACACATCCATCCTGTTTAAGAATGACCTGTTCCTTCTCACCCCCCAACCTGCTTCATAGTGGTGGAGAAAATACTCTGTGTCAACAGTTATCAGAAGAAATGATTAGTATACTGTGCTCAAACATGCTCTACATCGTGACTGAGCCATCTCCATGGAAGAATCTCGGGTTCTGGTACCTCGACAGCCGCTCTGCGGAGCCCCTGTCCACCCCTCCTCCCGCAGCCGGCAGCAGTGGGGCTGGATGTGCCGAGCGCAATGGCACCTGGCAGGGACCTGTCTGCACCCAGCCTGGTAATTCCCATATTCCCCCAGCTTTTTTTTCCAGCATCATACATTATATTTAAGTCTCTCCAGCAATACAAATTTCAATTTGGCCAAGCTCTTTAATATTAATAGTTGTCAATCCAAATGCAGAGTGCATAATAAAAAATTTAATCGAAACGAATAGCTCACATATTTCTCTCCCTCCTAAATATAGTTACCAATTAGACAAAAGATTTGGTTATATAACTTTGTAGAATTAAGGCCACCTACTAAAGACCACCAGTTAGGGCAGAGAAAGCCAAAATACCGGATTCCATCCTGTTAATTACTTTTAAAGATAAAACACAGCCAAGTCCTCAGCTCCTTTATTCGTGGGCACAAGCAGTGGCTATCGGATCCACCGGCATGCCATCCAGGGGTTTGCTTAGAGCTAAATTATGATCTGAAAGTTATCAATAATGATAAAACCATCATTTCGATAACACTTTACAACCGACCAGGCCCAACCAACAGACTTGCTCAGGTTGGGGGAAGGCAGTGTTAGCAGCACCACTGCCCCATTGCACAGAGGGGATAACTGAGGCTCAGAGTGGGTCAGTGAGCTTCAATGAGCCACAGTCGGCGTGCTCCTGGAATCCTGTGCTCTGACCCCAGGCATGGTGCTCACCCTAGATCCTACCTCCTCGGACATGAAAGCAGCCACAGAGGTTAATCCCCTAGAGCATGAGAACCAGGTGTTGCTGCCCACTTCCCTCTATCTGCTGAGACCCTGCACATCGCCACTGGACGGGGAGCCCTGAGTCCCAAAGCCCATCAAAACATCACAGCCAGAATGCACCCTCAAGTAGGGCAGGGATGAAGGCAGACTTCAGCATGTGACCCACTGGGGCCCTGATGGGGGGAGCCCCAGTGCCAGGGTTCCACAGGTGGGGGGACCCCCCTGAGAGTCCCACATCTCAGAGAATCAATGAGCAGAAAGGGACCCTGCCTCTCCCATGAAATCCGCCCCCCTGGTTTTGCAGTAGCAGAAACAGTCCTGGAGAGATGAAGAGATTTGAGCAAGGTCACAGAACTGGTTAGTGGCAGACCTGGGACCAGAACCTTACATGCATGCTCCCGCTTGTGCACTGGAGCGTGGAGGAGCTCAGAGCACTAGACGCAGCCCGGCCATGCTCCCCCATTTCGGAGCCAGCCGCCAGGCACTAGGGGTAGTCTCTCAGTGCAGATGCCTCCAGGCCTCTTCCGTGAGCAGCTCTGGGCTCGGCCCTGAGCTCCATCAAGCAGGAAGTTTAAATGAAATGGCTCCCAAGTTCCTTAAATGGTTTAATAAAACATATACTGTCTGCAATGTGCAGTTTATAGTGGGAAACTATTGCCCCTCAGTTGGGAAAAATGACCTCCAGTCGGTAATATTACTTTCAGCTTCATGATTCTGGTCCGCTGTTGGCCATTCCCTCAACCCGCCGGGCAATTCTTTTCCATAACAAGGCGGACTGCAGCCACCATGTGTCCCACTGCCGGAGGTGGCGGAGGTGGCGGGAGGGGCCTCCTCATTGCCCCTTCTGTGAGGGGACGAGACACACAGCAGGCCCATGACAGGGACACATCCAGAGGACAGGAACACAGCTTGGAGGGCAGAGATGCCAAAAAATAAGTGGAGAGCATTCAAAGAGATTTGAGGAACCAGAAAGCAGCACGGCCCCCAAGCTCCTGCGTGCGCGTGTGCCTACTCAATGCCACTCAGATCCTGGAGGGACAGGGGAGGGGTGGGGCACTGCTGAACTCTGCACATGCGCAGCGTAAGACTTAGAAAACACAGGGGGCGGGGGCAAGGAAGGGGCGGAGGCAAGGAAGGGGCGGGGGCAAGGAAGGGGCGGGGGCAAGATGTAATGTGAATTTCTAAACCTCTACGACATTAATAACGCTTCTAATCACAAATGCCATTTCCGATATTTGGTGCTGAAAGGTTTTTTGGTCTCGTCTAAAAAAGTACCGGAATTTGACTGCCAGAAACTGATGACCTTTTATCCTAAAATGTGCGTTGAGATGGCTTGTTGAGCTCATTAGTATTGTATGGTGAATTAGATTAGACATTTTATGATTTTTCAAAAAAAGGCTTTTTTGATATAAAAAAGCAGCAATTTCCTTTTTTGACATTTTTCATTTTTAAGGTAATAAAAATGGCACCTGTGTACCATGGCATAATGGATTAATTAAGGAATATTATGTTTATCCTAACTCTTAGCCGACTTATACATCTCCATAAGTCACTCATAAAAATTAATGCATTATCTTATACCATGGGATGATAGACCTATTTTTACCAAACCTGCTCAGAATACGTTGTTCTAAATTGGATTATTCTGAGAAATTGTGAATACCATATTCTGGTACCATCAGTCCAAAATTATATTGTTATTTTAAAATGTTTTATTTTATATATAAAACCAAAACCTTCTTCCTACTGTGGCTTTGAATCGACAGGCTTTTCTGGCTCTTAGAAGATCAAGCTGCTCCCTCCACCCACACTCCCAGGCAGGCTATTCTATATCTTCTCTCATTCACAATGGATTTGTTGTTTAAAAAACACATGCGCTGCATCAAAGAATCACTGGACGATATTTTTTGGCTATTTCTTTGTGTCTTGGTGGTAGATGTGAATATAAAAGAATATTCATGCAAGATTCATAAAGGCCCCAGATTTCTAAATCAACAGATGAAAAATCCCTAAAAATAATAATGTCCAGATGTTGCTTATTTAAATGAGCTGTTGTCATTTAATGTTGCCAATCACAAAAGTGATAGAATTTGTGAGTTTCAAGGTATTCATAACTTACAGAGGATTATAATTTTTTGTCAAGGGAGCATCCAGGGCGATTAAAATCAGCAATTGCAATAAATAGAAATGATTCTCTCACGGAGGCCACCTTCAAAACTTTGGCCTCACACCACAAAGCCCACAGTCTCTTTTCCAGGCTCCCTTCGGGGGAAACCGTAAGTTGCCAGGCCGAAAATGCAGATTTGTTTTTAATGTGCTAGAACTTCAGAATTGGAGGGACTCTGAGGAATCATATGGATCTCATTTCTCTTTTTATTGGTGAGAAAATCGAGATCCAGGAGCTCAAAATGTTTGACCCAAAGTCCTTCAGCTAAGAAGGAAGAAAGAATCTCCCAGCATCTAGTCATCCAAGATCCAGGCTGGGGCCCTGCCCACCTGCTCAAAGTTAGATTCAACAGCCCTGTGATCCCAGGGCACTGCCTTGTCGAAGATCCTGTGAGACGCGGAGACCTTCAGGCCTCTTTCCAGACCAGCACACCTCCCGGTCTGGGCCTGGGAACCTTCCAGTTGAAGCAGGTCCTGCCAGTAATTCCTAAACCACCACCACAATATATTCCCTGGCCCCATGCTTCCCAGATTTCAAAAGAATGTCTTTTGAGGGGCGCCTGTGTGGCTCAGTGCGGTTAAAGCCTCTGCTTTTGGCTCAGGTCGTGATGCCAGGGTCCTGGGATCGAGCCCCGCATAAAGCTTTCTGCTCAGCAGGGAGCCTGCTTCCCTTCCTCTCTATCTGCCTGCCTCTCTGCCTACCTGTGATCTCTGTCTGTCAAATAAATAAATAAATAAATAAATAAATAAATGTACCTTTGGAGTGAGACAGGATGACTCGATCTTCCATGGTCATCAAGGTCCCCACTCTAGAGCTACCATCACCAGGAAACTCTCAACCAAAGGGTGGGCAGGAGAATCTGCGTCTGAGAGACTGAAGGGTGGGTGGTTGACAGAGCCTGGCCTGATACCAGTAAAACCTCCATCATGGGCATGAAGCCCCCCCACTCTATGTTCTGGGTCAGGCCCAGCCCTCGGCACCACAGGTGCTTTGCCCTGTGTGATCGAGCAAAGGAAGAACACTGTCTTTCTGCAAGTGAGTGACAAGAGGGGGTAACCCCCAGGGGGACACCCTGGGTGTGCCTCCTCTGATCCAGAGGTAAGCTAGGGGCTTAGCTTGACTCAGAGTATGTGGTGATGCCTGTTTGGTTCCTAATGGGTGTCCACACTGTGGGAAGCATGGACATGGGGGATGGGAAGCAGTGGAATGGCTGGTGAGCAGGACATCAATGTGAAAAACTCAACTCAACTCCTAACAGGCATTTTCCTGAGGCCAGGAGGCTCCTGCATTCTAACCCCTGAGCTGCCTGGACAGTACGTCCATATTCTAACAAAGAACATACCAGACTGTTGGGGTAGCCTGAGAAAGGACCCCCTAGGGGAGTTTCACCCCACACAGGGCCACTCCTTCCCCTGAGCTGTCACCCACTCTGCAGGTCCCAAGATAATAGCCAAGTATCGCATCCCTCGGCTATGGCCCGGTGCTCCCCGGCAGAGATGGGAATGGTGAGGGGTCCATGTGTCCCCAGCGTCTCTGGCAGGGAAGGCTTCCTCTCCTCTCTCACAAGATGCAGCCCCATCCCAGAACAGGTCGGCCATCTGAACTGAACAACCTTTTGAAAGCTCAGTCATAAAACTGTCAAAGGTTCAAAAAGGAAGTGGCTTGGGGTCAAACACATTCTATTAAGAAAATGACTTCTGTAGAAATTCCATTGAGCGGGATGTAAACTTTCCCGTGCGTGCCTTTGCCCAGCATGCTAGCAGAGGAAATAATGGCCACCAGGAGACGTCAGTAAGCAGGTGACCAGTCCCAGAAGAGCCTGCAAACCGGCCTTCCCTTGGAACCCCCCTGAACACAGAACACCAACAAGGGAAAATGCTCGGGCTTGAGGTTGCGCTGGGCTCCAGGGCGGCTTGGGATGGGCCGTGGGGAGGGTGTCGGTGTCTGAAGCATGGAGGAGGCAGTGCAGTTCTGGCCACTGGGGTGACTTCCTTGGCGGGGGGACCTCGCAGGGCCGCTCAAATGCCTCACCTGTCCCTGCCGCCAACCTCCAGCTCCAAAGCACGAGGTTCACACCCTGGGAACCCAGCGCAGGTGCGCCAACAAGAGGAGGGCTAAAGGGTCCTGCAGGGTCCCACAGGACCTGGAGGCCATGGGGAAGACAGCATACCTCCCTTCCCCCCAACTCTGCCCCAAGCACACAAGGTGACCTGGGAGCAGAACCAGCTCCAACAGGACATCTCACAAGCACCTGCTGTGCGGGTCGCCTCCCTGGCTCCGGGAGTGCGTGGTAGATAGCACATGGAGGGCCGGCCCACACAACCCTCCGCTGTGAGAAGCAGCAGCCACGGCGGCTAGATGCGGACCCCGGAGACTTCCACCCACCGGCCCTTTTCCTGGCTGGCTCCCAGACTCTCCTCCCAGACATTTCTGCACAGATCAGCGCTGAAGGAAGAGGGCCTCCCCCGAGAGGAAGCTCCCTGGCCAGTATCCCCAGGAGGCCTGGGCCACTGGGACAGTGACCGAGAAGGACAGCCCTGGTGACTTTGGGGGCTCTGAGCTCTGTCAGCTGGCCCATCGGGGCAGCGAGCACTTAGCCCTGCTCTGCTCTCTTCCCAAAACATCAATAGGCCCAAGGCTTGGCTGCCACGCTCCGCTGGCCTTCCCGACAGCGACGCTCGCATCCCTACACAGGCTTCGTTGAACACTTGGGACACACACAGCATGAGATCACGACAGTCCTTATTTCACGGGATCCTTACAAGACTTAAATGAGATCATGCATCTACAAGGTGAACAGTGCCTGGCACTCGGGGAACAGTCAACAGGCAAGCCCAGCTGCCCATAGAAGGCTTCACCCCGCACTGAGGCTGAATCTTCCCAGGCCTCCCCACAGGTAGGAGTAGTTAGAGGCCAGAAGACATGCTGGAAAAACTGACTGCAGGACAGGACAGACTGAGGGCCAAAGAGGGCCACTCCTGGCAGCAAAGAGGACCACGGAACCTGCAACCTTCTCAGTTGCAGAAGCGATTGTCATCAACCCATGATTACAAGTCTTGCCTTTACCTCGGAGATTTACAAACATGTTTCTTCTGCCCAGAAATATTGTGCAAGGGAAAGCTGGACAAGGAAGCTTTTTGCATGGAGCAGATGGGCCTGGCCCCGGACGGAGCGGACGGGGGGTCCCCGAGCCCTCAGCCCCACACATTCAGGGTCTGTGTACCCACTAGGGGCTGACTTAAGGACATTACACCGAGGGTTTGCACAGTTCAGCCCCTGGAACAGCAGCAGTGACGTCACCTCGAACTTGTTAGAAATTCATGTTCTCGGACCCCACCTCAGACCTTCCATCAGAAAGTGTGGATTTCTGTTTCCATAAGCCCTCCACATGCCAGTGACGCCTGCCAGGTGAAGATCTCCTGGGCTCCCCAAGGTGGCAGCCCTTGGATTGCTCCGGGGTGGGGTCCAGACTTGGATGGGTCGCCGACGCCCCCCAGGGTCTCCTAATCTCCAGGGCGGAGAACCACCATGTAGCCCCTGGCAGCCCACAGTGCTGCTCCCGGAGGGCAGCAGCCACATGGCCCAGGACACCATCGAGTCTGTGGATCTCTGTTCCCCAAACCTAGAGTCGGAGCCCACACGTTAACCATGATCCCAGCACTGTGTTGTGTATTTCCGACACCTGGTCTAGGTGGTTCTGCGTAAGACCTGGAAAGAACCACGGACACTGTGTGGTTCAAACTCTTCACACCCACCCTGCCCTACCACCACCAGGTGGGAACCTGAGGCTTCACAGGGCACCCTCCCTACCGCAGCTGCTGGAGGATCTGAAAAGCCTCCTCGCACCCAGGCTGGCCCTCCTCGCCATGCCCGCACAGCCCCCAGCCAAGAGTGCTTGCCTCCGCCTTCCCTCAGAACCTTCTCTCAGCCTTCAGTCTGAGGCCTCTGAGGAGGCGGGGGTGTGCAGGGCAAGGACGGTGCCCCACAGAGGGCAGCAGTGGCTCCCCCAGGCCTTCTGCAAACTCCCAGCTTGCCTTCCAGGGAACGTGCCGCTCGTGAAGACTTCCAGGGCTCTCGGTACGGGAGGCCGGATCGTATTAGGGATGTTACGTGTCTAGCAACTCACATCTGGGGGCCTAGCGAGGAGAAACAGAAACCTGGGGGTGATCCGAGCATGCACCAGACTTGGGTTTTTACTGTCAATATTTTCTTCAGCTCTATTTTGTTAAGGGACAGAAACTCGGCAGTTAAGCCCTGCTCATTGACAAGAGCATCATTCTGTCTTATGAGCTGCTTTTAGACATGAAACAATCCACACACATGAATATGAGGAAGACTGGAGTATCTTCTTGGAATATGCCATGAAGAAAATAAAAAAATGTCTTTGGGGTAGAGAAAATTCAACACATCTACTTCTCTACCATTGGCCCCTGCAAACACACACACACACACACACACACACACACACACACACACACCCCACTCCATCTCTGCAATGTTCCCTTCCCTCTGGGCTGCATGTTCCTCAGTCCTGAGGTGAGGCCCTTACCCACCAGGGCTTAGCATGGGGACTCAGGTGCCGAGTTCAGCTGCTAGTCAAGAGAGTGACCAAGAGATCTGGCGAGTCAGAGCCAGAAGAGGCAGGACACCTAAGGTCACATGTGTTTGTGGACCATCCTACTGGGCTCTGGGCAGCCAGACACCATGACCAGACCCAAACTTAATCTTTAAACAGGAAAAAAAAAATCATAGATATCGCCATTTCCAAAGCCCAATATCATTCTACTTGCTCTCAGGCACAAAGCCATTTCCAGACCAATTCATTCCTTCAACATTTCCTAAGCACCTAGTAGGTGCAGGCCCTTTGCATCAGGCACCGTGACACATTTGTAACCACAAAACCCCAAATCCAAAGTCACTGCTCTCCTTCTCCCAGTATGCTAACATGCCGATCACATTATCATCCTACAACCCCGATTATCATACTTTCCTTTGTGCAAAATGAGTTGCGCCAGAAAGCTGTAAGGGTAGGAGCCCAGCTCTGCTGGGCTGAAGCCACGGCCAAGAGTTCGTGGAAAATGCTGCTGTGTTTCATACTGCAAAAGCACGAAGCCTTCTGTTGAAATACAGTAGTGACAGGGAGGAAATGTCATGCATTCCCAAACAGAGCAGGAGAACCACATTGCTGTGCTGGGGACAGACCCAAGGCCAACCATTCCCTAGAGCCCTCCAATATCCCCAAAGCTTGGACTGACAGATTATTTCCATAACGCACACAAATATGTAAGATCAATGGAGACTTTGCTCTCCAACGGAGAAAGAACAGATCACTATTCATGCTTGGTGCTCTGCGTGGAGAAAGGCGAGAATGTTCCAGGTACCAAGTGTACCCATCCTGGGGGACAGAGAGGGATGCAAGGAGGGGAGGAGGCAGGGAGCGACACCTACATGACCCCTCAGTAGCAACAGCTGACCTCTGAGCCCGAGACATCAAGGGGATGCTGAGACAGTCCCTGGGAAATGGGACAGCAGATCCCTCCACATCGGGAGGAAAAGATCTGGGGCCGGCCCAAGATCTCTATGCTAGGATTCATGCCACAAAGCATGTGATCTCAACAGTGAAGGGGAAATAATCAATCAACACGTTCTCCTGTATACCCTGGCTTTCTTTCCTCTGGGTTAAGAAAATAATTCACTTTTTTAATGCAAGAAGAAGTTATTGATTTCTCTCTAATCCCGAGGAAACGCTGCGTGTGTAGACATGCCAGCATCCCAGAGCCGTGTCCTGCTTCAGCAAGGTTGAAAGTCTATCCTGCCACGGGGCACAGGGCACACATCTTTGCATTCAAATATAAGAAACCAAGGAAAGCCCATCTCCTCCACACCCCCTCGTGTCCTTGTTTCCTCCCTAAATTTGCCACTTCTCCCAGTGACAACAACACATTTTAATATATATATATATTTTTCCAACCAGGACCTGACCTTGGACTTACAAAAACCCTAGCAAGGGATCCCCAAACAGAGTACGTTCCCAATGATCACATTTATGGCGATGGTGACAAGTGTGTGACATAGGGGTCACGGGGACAAGCACGCGCCTCCTGGTTTGGCCGTGTTCGGCTGCAGCACTGGGGCAAGTTAGCTACGTTTGGTGAGCCTCAGTTTCTTTATCTGCAGAGTAGGCTGCTCCGGGGATTAAGCCAGATGAGGGCTCGCAAGATCTTAGCCCAGTGCAGGGCTGGCCAATGTGTTCCATAAAGGGCCAGGTGAGAAATATTGTAGGCTTGGCAGGTCACACAGCCCGTCAGTCCCGCAAGGAAGCAGCCACAGGTCATCCATAAATGAATGGCGGGGGGAGCCTGGCTACATAGAAAATCTTCTGTATGAACACTGAAGTCTGAATTTCATCTACCTTTCACGTGTCACGGGACCTTGTTTCTCTTTTGATTTTTTTCAATCAACTTAGAAATGTAGAAGCCCTTCTTAGCTCAGATGCTTACAAAAACAGGCAGAACCACAAGAACCTACCAGCTCACACCCAAACAGGAGGGCAGCCCTCAACAATTCAGAAAATAAGCATTGAAAAGGATGTGGAGACACTGAAATCCTCGTGCACTGGGAAGGTGAAATGGTACAGCAGCTACGGAGATGCTTAAAAAAAAAAAATTACAGATAAAACTACCATATGATTTGGCAATCCCACTTTTGGGTATGTAGCCCAAAAACTTGAAAGCAGTGTCTTGAAGAAATATTTGTATGTCCACGTTTATAGCAGCATTACCCACAATAGCCAAGACAAGGAAACAACCCAAGTGTTCATTGATGGATGGGTAAACAATATGTGGTATGTACACACACACACACACACACACACACAGAAACCCTTGTACACACATAGACACACACACACGCACACACACAGTACAATATTATTCAGCCTTAAAAAGAAAAGAAATCCTGGGGCGTTGGAGTGGCTCAGTCAGTCAAGCATCTGTTTTTAGCTCAGGTCATGATCTCGGGGTCCTGGGATCGAGCCCCACATCAGGTTCCTTGCTCAGTAGGGAATCTGCTTCTCCCTGTGCCTCTGTCTGCTGCTCTGCCTACTTGTGCCCTCTCTTTGTATCAGATAAATAAATAAGAGCTTAAAAAATTATTGGGAAAAAAAAAAAAGGAAATCCTGTCACTTGCCACATTGTGGATGAACCTTGAGGACATTATGCTAAGCAAAGTAAGTCGGTCACAAAAGAACAAGTACCCTATGATTCTACCTCTACAAGATACCTAGAATAGTCAAGTTTACAGAGACAGAAAGTAGAACAGTAGTTTCCAAGGGTTGGAGGGAGAGTTATAGGGACTTATTGTTGGGGGGGGGGGGTACATAGTTTGCTTGGGACAACGAAAAAGCTCTGAAGATGGACGGTGGGGAGGTTTGCACAACAGTGTGAATGAACTCAATGCCACAGATCTGGACACTTGAAAAATGTTAAAATGTTTAATAGAAAGAGAAATAGTAAGTGTTACGTATATTTCATTACAATTCGTAGACGTTTTCTTACGTGTTAAAAAAAAATAGGCAGCATGCCAAGTATGACCCACGGGCCATAGTTCACCAACCCCAGGCCTAGGGCATAAAAGTAAGGCAGTAAGCATCACCCCAAAAAAGAAAATGAAGGGAAGGAACCCAAGGTTGTATGTGAAAAGAGGACTCAGAGGCAAGTGAAGGACTTTCTAAGAATATTCCCTCAAGTCTACCAAGCCCCTGCCCCGGCCCCGTCATCACCTGGGCAGAGACAACAAAAATAGAAGCACCCCCAGGCTCTACAGCCCCACACTTCCATCCGGCACCGGCACCGACTGTGTAAGGGAAGCGCACATGTGCATACGTGCGAGCACGCCCTAAGATGCACCGGGGACACCCCGTGGGCTGGGATGGGGAGGCGAGGCCACACGGGCCCCCCACGGGGCTCACACAAGGAGACACACCCTCCCTGGCGTGGTCAGTGATCTTGTCAGGGACGGAAAAGTTCAATGACTACAAGGGTGAGTTTAATTATATGTTGTCGCTGACGAGCAGTGGTTCCAACGGTACAATTACACATGTATTTATCAGCAAGATCCTTGCATACATAATGGACCGAAAGCAAAACGTTAAAATTTCAGTGGTCGCCGAAAATATAAAATGGGGCCATGTTGCGAAGCGGGCCGGCTCACAAGGGGTGGGAGAGGAAAGCCACGGCGTTCCCCTGCCTTCCAGGATCCAGCTGTTCCCACCCACCACGACCACGTGGCAGCCATCCCAGGAATGCGCTCCCCGAACACCAAGTAAATCCCAAAGCCCAGTGGCGTGTCAACATTGCTCCCTGACAAAGGGGACGCTGACTCTGGAAACTCACCACCTTTCAGAAGCTCTGTGAACTGGCTAACCACCGCGGGCCCCAGGGGTGACGGCGAGACCGCATGCCGGGTAGCGCCGGGGAGGGGGTTCCACGCTCTGGTATGAGTCTGAGGGGAAAAGGCTCATTATCTGAAAATGGCCTATACTTTCCTGAAGCTGGAATAAATAGAGAGAGGGAACGTTGACTAAGCAGAGAAAATGCGAATGAATAGCACCAACACGTGTACAACAAACACTTACTTGGAGCCAGACGTCGTTTTAAGCACATTTCATAGATTAGTTGTATCATCTGCTACGTTGTCATGATTGTCATTCCCAGTTTACAGATGACAAAAATGAGGCACAAGACTAAGTCCCTTGATACACAGAGGAGCCAGGGTTCTAACCAGGAGACCTGAGGTTCCAGAGTCCATATCTTTGCTATAGGCTGCTTGGTCTAGGGGTCATTTGTCTCTCTTCCTGTTGTATGGCTTTTACACGAGTGAGGCTGTGATGTTTGTTGTGCAGAAGTTACAAGTCAAGCGGGTGATGACTTTTACCCTCATCACTGGGAATACGTTTCCAGCAGATAATGTCTGCTGTGCCAGGCCTTGGGAGCCCCACCACCCGGGGCTCAGCCTGTCTCCTGAGATGGCTGACCCCACATGGCCAGGCACTGCCCAGTCCCACAGAGATCAGGCATGGAGAATCTGCAGAGGACACATGAGAGCGTCCAGAAGAACAGGAAATATAAATTAGAGTCTTGTCCAGGACACAGACATCTAGTCATCTGGACAGAAAGTCTGAGCCTCATAAACTCCTTGTCCATGTACCACATTGAAAGGGGTCACCTTCTCCTGCCCTGCCTCCAGATGTTCAGTCTCAGTCTTCTGTGTATGTGTCCTTGTGGACATCTAAAGATGTTTATACAACAAGGCACCCATGTGGTTTCGGCTTACAGAGATTGCCCGGCACAATCCTAAACATATTTTTCTATTTTAAAAACTGGATTAAAAAGAAGAATAAGAAGGTCTTTGTACAACTGACCATTTAGATGTAAAAAAAAAAAAATTGTTTAAGAGGACAAGGGGTGAAGAGATGGTAAAAAGTGGGATTTCATTTGGACTGCTAGGCTTAGATCTTATTCTAAGATCTGATTCAGGTTTGAGATAGAACTCTATCCATTTTCCCAGCCACTTACACAACAACCCATCCACCCATCCACCCATCCAACTGTTTTTCCAACCACCCATCCCTCCATCCATCTATCAATCCACCCATCTTATCAACCCATCTACCCATCCATCCATCCATTCATCCATCCATCCCTCCAACCATCTATCAACCCATCTATCCATCCATCCATCCATCCATCCATCCATCCATCCATCCCTCCAACCATCTATCCATCCATCCATCCCTCCAACCATCTATCCATCCATCCATCCATCCACCAATCCATCCCTCCAACCATCTATCCATCCCTCCAACTATCTATCCATCCATCCATCCATCCCTCCAACCATCTATCCATCCATCCATCCATCCATCCATCTATCCACCCATACATCCATACATCCATCCATCCCTCCAACCATCTATCCATCCATCCATCCCTCCATTCATCTATCAATCCACTCATCCATCCACCCACCAATCCATCCTGCCAGTCATCAGTATTACTGAGAACCTACTATGTACCAGAGACCATTTCAGGAACATGGAAAGCCAACACTGAAGAACACACACAAGGCCCCACTCTTACCCGGTTTATGCTGCAGTGAGAGAGAAAGACCAGAAACCAGTAAAGTAGGGGTGGGTCACCAAAATGCTTCCTAAACCAAACATCACAAGGTATTTAAAATCCTCCTAAAACAAAGGTAAATCAGAGCCATTTCCTCATTTGTTGTTATCATCAAGAATCTGTTGCAAACAAGAGTGTCTTCTATGGAAATGCTAACCGTACAAAAATGTATTCCAATGTGGCAGAAATCATTTGAGGGCAAATACTACAAGCAATATTTTTATGACAAAAGCTTTATTTTTTCGCCTGCTCTTCCTTGATTTAAATATATACATGTATGTGGGTGCACACGTATCAAGATTCAAGTATTTCAATATAAATTTTGTATTCAAAATACTTTTCCTGATTTCAGTTGATTGCATATTTCGAGCCAATGTTGCAGCAGTAATTTTTGTTCTGAATCAAAAGCAAGGATCTCTCTCTCTCTCTCTCTCTCCTGTGCTCAACAACCTCTCCTTCCCCCCCTACCCTCTAGTTCTAAGAAGCCCAAATATTCAAAATCTTTCAGAGCTGAGTGGAATCAAGGGCAAAACCTGTTCCTCCCCATGCATTTTCCCGCTGAAGCTTTTGGGGGCTGCGGGGCCAAAGCGCTGGTGAAAGCCACGTCACAAAGGCATCAGAATAGAAGGACAAACCTTCCCATTTCGATTTGAGTGTGTAATTGTTTGAATACATCTCGCCTGCGCTCCAATAATGTCATCCTTGGTTGACACAGATTTTAAAGCCCTTTGAAAAGGTGGAATGTTATCAATCACGGTCGTGATTATAATGGGATTTAAGTGGAAGAAGCTAAGATTCAGACCCTTGCTGGGGCCAGGCTCTGGGACAGAGGAGGGAGGAGAAAGAAGGAAGAAGCCTGGGTTTCTGCCAGGAAAAAGATGCAGTGTGTAACCCTCATCCCCACATCTTCCCTGCCAAAACCAAAGATGTCCCAAAGAAGGACCCCAAAGCTCAATGGGAGCTCCAGCTGGAGCGAGATCCCCTCACCCCCAAAACCCATCTTCTTGTGTTCCTATCACATCGGACCTGTGGATGGTTGTGGCCCCCAGGGGATGGCTGGTCATTTCAGGAGATATTTTTGGTGGTCTCAGCTTCGGGGAGCTGGGTATACAGTTGGGATCTGAGTGGAAGAAGGCCAAGGACACTGCTGAACGTCTGACCGTGCACAGGAGGACCCCCGTAGCGAAGAGTTACCCAGCGCAATGTCAGTGCCGAGGCCAAACAACCCGGCCTCAGATCCAGAGAGGCTGAGCTGGAGATGAAGGCTGGAGGCAACCCCAGAAAAAAAAAAAAAAAAAAAAACAGCTTGAAGCTGCTTCCACGGGCTCTGTTACCCTCTTATTCACCAGCAGACCAAAGCAGGCGACAGGAGAGAAGAGAAAAACAGGAGAGGAAGAAAGGACTCTTCGAGTCAAATTACTTTTTTGCCTTTTGATCTAAAACACACCTTCCTTATTACGTGTCAGAAGAGACTGGAAACCCAGCAATTTCTTTCCTTCAAGGCAAAACAACCCAGGATCGGCCGGTGGCGGGTCTCTGAGACTGTCCTACCTCTCCCTGACAAATCACAACACGACTTACAGATGTCACATTCACCCACCGAACCCAATCACATGCCCGGATTACCAAGGCAGAGAATTGTGAATTTCATTAAATATGTTAAAGGGGAAAAAATCAGCTTTGAAAAATAGTAATCCTGTCTTTCAACAAAAATATTATAGGAAGCTATGAATTTGGTAGATCCGAATAGGATGTTGGTACATGTTTTACTAAGGTAATATAATGGCACGCTATTATTAGATCACATTAATCATTACTGTGCCAACGGCGCTGACAGCCCCACTGAAAAGGATTGAAAGGCCTGGTAATGGATATAAATTACCCATTGTGTGATAAAAGGATTTTTACTAAGAAGGTAAGAATAAAACAGCAAATTTCTAATATAACTGTTGTGTAAAAACCAAAATAAAAGTAATCCATGGTCAGTAATATCCACAAAATCAGAAGTAAGCACTTTCTCAACAAGATAAAGTCACAATAATAATAATAAAAAAAGATATATTCAGTACAACGTAAAATTAATTTCTGAGTGCATAATTCCGCTATCAATTTCCGAGGTTGTGTAGTGACCTCTGAGGCCCATGGTCAGGGGGAGGTGGGCTTGGCTAATGAGATCTGAGCCTGAGTTTACAGAGATAGATCTCAGGGAGCTCGGATGAGGAGGCTGCGGGCATCAGACACAGGCACCTGCCCCTTCATTTGTGCTGTAAGTTTTTAGCAGCTTTGAGGCCAGGAAAACCCTCCATCACTGAGTCTGGGATCTTGAGTTTGAGATGACAAACATGAAGCTGCTCTGGGACAAGTTTCCTCTGAGACGGGGCCAGGCCACGGAGCCAACCCGTGGGTGATGGGGCGATGGGCCACAGGTGGTGCCACAGCCTCACCAGCTCCTGTTCCACCTGCCAGCTGGTGGACAGCGACTCTTAGGGATGTCACACAGAGAGAAAGAAGTCACCCTTAGGGGGCTTTGCCCCTTCTGGGACCCTGTGCTGAGACTTCCAGAACATGTCTTGACACCATACATTCATCCCACCTAGAAGCCCTGGGAGCTGCACTCCATCCCAGGAACCCTTGAATCCAGAAGCTTCTCCACAACCCATCTCAGTCCAGGCTGGGGGAGAAGGAAGCATCTGGGAGAACTCTCACCCAGCGCAGGGGGCTCCAGCCTAGCAAGGGCAGCCTGGACAGCCCACACACTCACAGACAGACACCACTTCAACAAACTACAGAACGATGTTCCTTACCAGGCAAGTCTTAAAGCAACGGAGCTCCCTCCTGGCTGAAGGGTATTCTTAAAGCCGTGGTGGGCCGGAACTGCAAAAATAGGACGTGTTAGCAAGTCTCCGTGTCGGACATATCGACGTCAACAAGACAGGTAAACAGCATTCGTCCAAGGTAACCATTTGCCGGGCTAGTTGAGAGTCTAACAATATTTAATAGCCCCACTGCCCCAATTCATTGAGCAATTTAAAAATGGGAACTATGTGACCCTTGCCGCAATAAACCCAATTTGCTCAGCTCCTTTTAATGGGAAATTGCCACCTGCAAAAAGAGAAGGGGGCGGGGCATCTAACCATTTCTTGTCCAGATGGGACAGAAGAAGCAAGCCAATAAGCAAATAAGGCTGGCTTGCTCTCTCCTCTCTCTCTCTCCCTTTTAAATTCTAAAGGTTGAGAACTGAGGGGTTCTTTTTCTCTCTGATTTAAGGAGCTCCCTTCAGGAGACCACAATTCCACCCAAATTTCAATGGACCACAGGTGATCCTGTGTTCCAAACAGGCACTCCATGCCCAAGGCGGCATTCACTGTGTCCGAACCAGAACTAGTCACTGACCCAGGCTCTGGGGCTTCGTGTAGCATCTGTCCCCACTCCCGTACCAAGATCCAGAAAAGGACCAGTTAGGCATTCGACTTTCTCCTGTCTCATTACTGAAGAAAGCCTCGCAAGAGGAGCTCCTCCACTATGACATGCTGGGACAGGATGGGGGGCCTGGCGGGGGGGACACCAAGATGCCTGCCCACAGGGGCCAAGCCAAGCCTCAGCCTGCCATCTCCAGTCCACTCCCTGGGTCCAGCCTCTCCCGGTCCAGTGCAATTCGGAATCCAATCATAGAAGGATTTTACAGGACGAGCAAAAGTTCCTTCTTGAGAAGTTACATTTGGCTGATGCCGAAGTTGTACATTCGGGCATCACAGAAGCGGAATTCCAGTAGGGACTCAGGGGCGTGTCTATGAAACCAGAAGACACACTCGGGGAACCCGTGGTGGCAGCCCTAGCCCACGATGACGAAATCTGCACATGAAGCCACGGGCATCCCACAGTCCATCCAACTCCAACACAGATTTCTGGCAACCAAAAAGGTGTTGGCTGACTGAGTGTAGAAAGAATGTCCTCAAAGTGTCACAGGGACACTGCTGTCTGTAAACTAATTTCTACCTGCCTACCTCGAGACACAAAGCGGAAGTGGACAGACACCTCAACCATCTGCAACAAGGTAAGAGATCACAAGTCTCTCTTGCCCCCTCCTTGCCTCTCCTCAGACAGATTAGCTTCTGCAATTTTTTTTTTTTTCTGTATCATTCAAAGTTAAAATCGAGAGAGAGAGAGAGAAACAAATGCTTGACGCTGTGCTTTCTCTGGTCTGTCCCAGGGATGGGCACAGCGGGTCCTGGCACCCGAAAGGCTCTGTGAAGACTTACTTGCTTTGCTCACAAGACAATTTTTAGGGAGGGGATTGCGAGAGGCGGGGTGGGGGGGGGAGACTCAGCCTTATGGTTTGCAAAATTCTAGGACCATTCTCCAGGGGCTGTTCACATAAGAAGTTTTCTGGATGCCAGGAATGGGAAGAACACGGGAGACTCCACCTGGGGTGTCCCACATCCACGTGACCCCAGGCTTCCCACCATTGATCACATGCCGGCCATCTGCCTTTGGGGGCCGTGATGGGAGCTCCTATGCCCTGAAACAGTCGTGGCCCCCGTGCAAGCTCCGCGGCTGCACGGGGAGCTGAGCCCTTGGGAGGGCTCTCACGAATGATGGGCGGGGTGGGGGGGGCAGTGTCCAAAGGTGGCTGGCCTGCCTCGGCCCGGCCAGGTGAGCCCCACAAGCTTCCTGCTGAGATAACGGCAGAGCCCTTGCTCAGAGGCCATACTGGAATCTCAGGAAAGAAAATTGACTTAGTGCCACTGGCATCTTTCTGAACCATCTAGAGGTGACACCCACTGTCCCATGTCATTATGGCCACCGCAGGCGGGCAAAGGGGAGCACACCAGACCACTGATGCTCTCGATGTGGGGTGGAAAACCCCAGCCCAGTAAATCTGCCTCACTCAGTGAAAGAAAGAGCAGTCTTGGTGCAAGTAGGAACTTCCATTTAGAGAAAACGCGGTGACATAACCAGAAACAGGTCCCTGACGGGAGGCCTCCCCTCGCCCCTGCCTCCCACGTGGACCCCCGCTGAGGGGCTGGTGGAGTGGGCCACCCAGGAGACAGTGCCCACAAGCCCAGTGGGGTGTAGCTACCACCAGATCCGAGGAAAGGCGGGAAGGGGCAGATCACAAAGGCAGCAAAAAGCACGGCACGAGCCAAGGCCAAGGTGGGGAGCAGCCATGTCACCAAAAGAATCACCTCCATGGGCAGGTTTCGGGGCCTGAAATCCCCCCGGCTGTACATGGATAACCCCTGCCTGTCCTGTCAAACACCTGGGGCCCCCCTTGGCCGGCGGCACCCGATAGGGAGCTCACGCCTGCTCGTTCAGTGAGCAGGGCCTCGGTGGGCACAGAGGTGGAGGTGGGGGCAGGTAAAGGTTCAGAGACCCTGACATGTGAGGAATGCGGGTTCTAAGAAAAATGCAGGGGTGGGGGGGGCAGCAACTTTGAAAAGGGGGAGGGAGGATGGGGTGTTGGGGGGGCTGGGTCTGTTAGAACCTGGGGCACTTCCAAGGCCCCTTCGAGCAACCCAAGGGAAGGGAGGGGGTGGAAAGCTCTGATAGAAAGACTTTGAAGAGAAGTGGGGAGGACAGGAAGACGGGGGGGCACAGACAACAGAAGCAAGTGGGAGATGCCGGGCAGCTCTGGCCTGGCCCGTGTAGAACCCTACGAGTTCTACAGGCCAAGCAGTGCCCACTCAAGGGCCCAGCCTGTTCGCTGAGCCAAGGCTAGAAGGAGAGAGCTGCATGGACCCCTCACCAAGGGATGGGGGCCCTCTCCTCCTTCCCAAGTCCTCCCAGGGGAGACGCAGAAGCTCTGATAACCTTCACGGGGTAGAAGCCCAGTCTCCCAGTCTCCCAGCACCCTCCCATGGGTGCTGAAAGGGAGGGCGCCTGGCAAGTCAAGACAGGAGCAGAGACGTAGCAACCCTGCCACGACCGGGGCCCTTGGCAATAAGCCCCAAGTTCGACGCAAAGACCCTTCCTCTAGACCAACATGTGGCCTTCTCTTGGTCATCACACACCTGTCTCTCACTCAACACCATGGCGGCTGGAAGGCCATCCTGGCAACAAGTTACCATTTGCCAAGGTCCTGCCAAGCACCAGATGCCATGCGGAGGGTGGTCCCTGTGTCTCTTGCCAGCTCACGGGGGAAAGGCTGTGTCCATTCACCTCCTAGTCCCTCATCTCAGGCAGAGGGCTGGAGCTCAGCTGGGGGGGGGGGGGGTGGTGGAAGAGGAAAGAGAGAAGGGAAGGTTCCGGATCCTATAGAACGAAGGGCCAGCAAGGGGGGATGGAAGAAAAGAAGGTAAAGCTGGTTCAATTCCCCTCCCCAGGTCGGTGCTCTGTTACAGTGTGGCCCCTGGAGCACAGCGCCTTCCGGGACTGACGGAGGACCGGCCCTCCCAGGGCTCACTCGGAGGCCCTGTGGCAGGAGTCCTGCAGTCCGCTGAGGGCTCTGGGCCGTCTGGGGCAGATGGGAGCCAGATAAACTGCTTTCCTTCCAGGAAAGCATCAGGAAAGGATTCTGCAGCGGCAAGAAAGCCAGCTGGACTCCCTCAGCGCTCCGTGGGAGAAGGGTGTGGCCAGTGGGACTCGTAAGTGGAGCTCGCTGGAGATAACACTTCAGCCCTTCCAGGACAGTGCCTCACAGTCCTGCTGTCCTGGAGGGAAGCCCAGAAGAGGGGCTCCAGCCTGTTCCCCAGCCTGCACTACCGTGGGGCCACAACTTCCCTGCCCAGTTCCAGTGCCTCTCCTAAAGCCCCATGCTCAACACCCTCTCCAGGCCCACTAGGGGACAGAGACCCTGCCAACAGCCGAAATGGACTTGCACGTTCCATTCCCGAGCACTGAGTGATTCTCTCTCTCCTCCTCTCAGAACTCTAAGGGAGGACATTGGCCCCAAGTAACAGAGCTGTTGTTCCCAACAGGAAAGGAGTCCAGGTGAGAAGTGCTCCCTGGGGAAGAGGCTTAGGCACTCGGTCTCATTTAGCCGTCACCTGCCAAGTGCCTCCTGGGTGCCAGACTCCTGTCTGTGGGGAACTTCTATTTTAGTGAGCAGCTTCCAATGAAAGAATAAAAGCAAAATATAAAGTTAGTGAATAATAGGCTCGAAGAAGAAAATAAAGCCAGGGAAAATGACAGATGTGGACAGAGATGGTTTGTGATAAGATGACCAGAGAGAGACCACTTTCACCAGTGACAACCAACAAAAAAACAAACAAACAAGCAAAAAATCCTGGATAAATTGAGTGAAAATCTGGGGAAGAACTCTATAAGCAAAACAAACAGTTGGTGCAAAGGCCCTGGGGTAGGAAGGAGATAGTGTATTCCAGGAGCAGCAAAATGTTCCATGCGCCCAGGACAACATGGATGGTAGGAAGGAAATGGGAGAGGGCTGGCATTTCTTCTCAGACATGGTACGAATTTTGGGTTTTATTCTGAGCCATTGACAGGTTTTGAGCAAAGGAATAACATGATGTGATTTACATTATAATAAGGACCACGCTGGCTACTGTGGGGAAACAGACCAGAAGGGCTGGCAGTGGAGCTCCCTATCAGACCAGCGAGGAGACTGCCACGGTTGTCCAGGTGAGAGACGGTGCTGGCTTGATGTAGGGTGGGAGCCACGATGATGGCGGGAAGCAAGTAGATTCAGGATGCATTTCATAGAGAGCCAAAGAGACTTGCTGAGTAGACACCAGGAAGAAGAGGGACCTGGCATCATCCTATGCTCATCACGGCCAGGGACTCTGATGACACGGTCACCCACTCCCAAACCAGCCCTCGCCAAGGGCTCCTGTGCAGTAAGCATGTGTTTCTGATGCCTTGACATCTGGGACCTTACTGCAGGAGCAGGACCAGCCCTGCAGGGACTGCCCCTCCCAGGATTAGCCAATCCCTAAAGAGAGCAAACGACCCTTCTGGGAGCACATCTCTCACAGGCAAACCCACCGACCACAGCCCACGCCTCAACCTCCCCCTCCTTTACCAGGCACTCCCACACTGGGTGACTATCCCCTGCCCTAATCACCCCGGAGTCAGATATCAGACAACCAGAGAGAGTCCCTCTAGCCTAGAGCCTACTGAAATGATCCAAACGAGCCAGTCCCACCTCTGGCCACCCTCCCTGCCAAGCCCTTCCTTCAGCACCATAATGGATCATGTTTACATTTTCCCCTGGCTCCCTGTCTCCAGACTAGTCCTGCTATTTCCCTGCGCAGTCCCTCACGGCCTGGGGCACCCCCCCTCCTCTTAGGAACTGTGAGTAACAAACAAGTCTTCCCAAAGGCATGCGTCTCCTGATCCCTTGGCTTCACCAAACTCTCAGGGTCACCTTGCAGCCACTGTCCCCTTCCTGGAGGGCAGGTCGCGCCTGCTGAGGAACGGTCTCCCCTTCTAACATCTGCCAGAAGAAGGGCTTGAGGGGCTGTGACTCATCAGCCACAAAGTGTCTCCAAACTCAGGATTTTGCGAGTTCTCTCCTCCATCCCCATCAGCATGCCCCCCGGCTCCCAGCATTGACCCACTACAGCCAGACCTGCAGACACAGGGCTAGCCCTGGGGTGGGCGTTTTTGCTGCGCATGTGGCACACACATATGGGGGGGTGCCAGCTGTCACCCCATCACAGAGCCCCGCATCATAGGATGCAGGCTATCTGTCACATGGGATGCTACAAATATTCTAACACAGAGTGCGTTGGGCTGCCCAGACATGCATCCAAGAGAAGCCTCTTCTTTCATTTTAAAACGAAGGTAACTTTGATGCAGGAGCTATCTGATACCTGTTCGATCTAAACGCTTTCAGGATTCACAGATATCAGATGCTCACAGGAACCTGAGACCCCGCGGTATCAGCCCAGGCGCTGGGATGATGAAAGCAGAGCGGGGAGGCTTCTTCCCGTCAGCCTGTGCCCCGGTGCATGTATTTTTACATGCTTTAGCATGAAAAAAAGCCAAGATGCTCAGAGCCAATCAAATTACTTCCCTGTCTCTTTAATAAACAAATCCATGTGCACATTAACAGTGTTGAAAATTCAATTTAAACTCTTTGTCTGTTGCTGCTTACTCTAAAGATGGTCTTTCTTAAACAACAGAACACCAAGGAGTCGTTAGTGCTCTCTCTTCATTACTTCAAAAAACCAATCATTAGACACCAGAGTATATACGTAATTAGAAAATCACTTCCTTTGCAATCCAAGCTAAGTAGTTTACATACTGTAATTACAGGGACAAAATCAATTTTTAATCATTTCCCTGATTGGGCTCATCAGCTCTGTGGGAACATTGTAACCTGCTTGTTGTGCAAAAGCAACATCTGGGCTAAAACAATTACCCTTTGTTTGCTACAATATTCCTTAAATCTTTTTGCTTGCATAAAAAAAAAATGAAAACACGAAGACACGATATTTGGATGTCTTTTTGTCCTTGATCAACATGTATCCGAAAGTTCTTCTTGTGACGTGAGTTTAATGTTGCCCGGAATTTACGGTTTAACAGTACACATCCAAGGAATGTATTTTTTCAGTGAGATAAAAGTATCTGATTGTTTTAAAGATCCATTCAGCTGCCTAATTGTTCCATAGCTAACACATGGTATTCAAACAACCCACACATTACAAAAGCTCATCTGGGTAATCATGGGCAACTATTATTGCGATGGTTTACACTTTTCTAATACAAATGAATGGATTTTATCAAAATTAAAAAAAAAAAAACTAAAAAGCTGAGTATGTGTGAAAAATAGTTGGTATGAATTGGCAAGGCGAGGCTAAGCATTTTGTTCTCTTAATAGGAAATGACCTCATTTACACTGGAGTAATAATTAGTACTGCTTCACTGACAGTTAAGAAAAAAAACTTTCCCAGTATAATAAGGCAGCATCTCCTTTGTTAGGAGATCTACATTGATTATTAACCCTTGCCAAGAAATTCCAAGTTTAACTCTACGTTCCACTGGGCTCACGCTTGCTGGCCAAAGAGAGAAATAGTTGTTTTGGAACCCGTTGCCTCTCACCCAGATTTCCCAAGTTTTGCATCAGAGTTTTTCAGCGACAATCTGAAACACTTGGTGTCCCCTTTGAAGACACATGGAAAGCACCCCCCACCCTCCCCCAAAGCCACAAGAGTCCCCCCCACACACACACACACAGTGGGCCCTGGCACTCCCCCGGTGGCCCTGGTTCCCCCTGTCCTTTTGAAGTTTATTGGCTTTGATTTTTGCTTGCAAGTCCCCCAACCTACAATTAATTCATCGTCAAAACAGCCCTGAGAAGGAGAAAAGAAGAGAGGGAAAGTGAAGGCGGAGGGAAAATGATTCCTGCCGGTCTCTCAGGCCGAGCGGAGGGTGCAGGATGGAGACAGGAAGACACGAGCCACTAAAGACATGGAGTTCAAGAAACCGCCGGAGTTTATGCACGCGTGCACACACACACACACGCCCCACTTCTGAAGGGATCCGTTCGCTGACCTAACCGTTCCTGAACTCAGGAAGAGCGTCGGCTCCCATCTACCAAGCCCTCACTGCGTGCCGACCAGAGCCCTACATCCTGACCCACATTGCTCCAACCCAGGGAGGACACTGCTGCCAGCGCGGTCATGGATGGATGGGAAACTGAGGCACCCGCTATGCAGGAACTGGCCCAAGGTAAAGAGCAGGTAAGTGGGGGGAGCCAGGGTCTGAATCCCTGATTCGGTGACGCATGCGATGTTTCCCAGCACCAGCAACACCTCCTGCCACACAGCCTCGAAGAGCCTGGTCTCTGGGGCAGGCGTGCTTGCCCGGGGCCACTGATCGGAGACACCCAACAGCCCCCCTGTCTCTGTCCTCAGGAGCATGACTCTGCACAGGGGATCCCACAGCTCATCCCGAAATGGGGAATTCTGACCCACCCTGTAGGCCGGTGTTCTTAGGGTAAGAAACACAGACCAGATGCGCATGTCTCCTACAAGGCTCAAAACCTGTGTCACTGGGCACAGGTCCGGAAGGGGTATCCCAACCCTGCCCAGAGGCTATTTTCTCTGAGAGCCAAGGCCTGGCAGCCTCTCCCGATGTCTTTGCCCAATCTGGCCCTGTCTCACCCTGTCTCAATGCAGGTCCCGTATCAGCCCAAGACTCCATAGGCTGGCACATCTGAGACCACGTTGGCCTCCAGAGAGGCAATAATGCAAAGAAGAAAAAAAAAAAAGAAAAAAAATCCCCAAACTGCAAATGCTTCAGGCTATACTGTATCCATGCACGAATTAAAAATATTTATCCCCCTACAGAAAAAACTTCCTAGCATCATCAAATCATACAGTGTCTACGAAATAGCTTATCTTGAAGAAGAAATGGAAAATAATTGGAAAGCACAAAGCGCCTGTTTTCTTTTTAATCTGTACTCACTGCAGGTACTGTTGCCGTTTGGGTACCGTCTGGCAAACTGCTGGATTATCCGCCACCACACAAAGTTGCCCCGTCCAATCTGAGAGGCACTGACCGCATGTGTTTACTCAGCACCTGCAAAGTGCCAGTGCAGACTGAGATGATCTGCAGGCTTAAAACACACATCATATCTGGAAGAATGTAAAATGTTTCATTTATAGTTTTGATACTTTTTAACCTGTTGACATGATAATATTCTGGATGTACTAAAAAATAGAGTCTTAGAATCAATTTTACCTGCTCCCTTTTAACCCTTTTTAATGGGGCTACTAGAAATTTAAAACTGTATGCGCGGTTTGCATTAGTGGCTTCCACTGTGTTTATCTTGTATAGCACCCAGTGAGGGCTCAGCAAAACAGCGGGCCATTTTGACAGCCAAATGTAGCCATAAGAAAGTCATTTGAGCCTGGGTGGCTCAGTGGGTTAAGCCTCTGCCTTTGGCTCAGGTCATGAATTCAGGGTCCTGGGATTGAGCCCCACATGGGGCTCTCTGCTCAGCAGGGAGCCTGTTTCCTCTGCTCTCTCTGCCTGCCTCTCTGCCTGCTTGTGATTTCTGTCTGTCAAATAAATAAAGAAACTTAAAAAGAAAGTCACTTGTTTTCTGAAGCAGGTTGTTAGAGAAACTGTATTCTCATCAATATTGCGACATATGGGTTCTGGAGATCATCTCTGAAGTCAAAGGGAAAGTTGTCCAAGTTTCAACTGAATCACTATGGGATCTCCTCCACAGGTGGTGCTTTTCTTCAATGCATTTACTTTTACCTGTACACAACCGATTATTCAAGTAATAATATGCTCCCTTCTAGAAAATCTAGAACATATGAGATATTACAAAGAAAATAACAACAATCCATAGTTCTAGTCAGCTGGTGTGAATGCATTGATATTTTGGCACATTTCTTCTATTCTTCTGTGTGTGCACGTGTGTGTGCTTGCATATATATGTGAGCTTTATAAACACAGCTGAGAATGCATTGCATGTGCATCTCTGATTTTGCATGTCCTAAAACCTCAAATCTGAAACATAAGTAGGTGCCACTTGGCCATATGAGAACAGAGGCCACTGGCCGAGGTGGCTGAGAGTTCCACACATATTACAAAGAGAGAGCATTAAGAGAAGGAAAGGATAAGGCACATGGTGGGAGGAAGTCTTAGCTAACAACATTATCGGATGAAGAGCCGGTGTCCAAAATCTAGAAAGAACTCTTAAAACTCAACAAGAAGAAACAAACAGCCCCATTAAAAAGGGCCGAAAGTCTAGATGCCTCATCAAGGGAGATCTACAGATGGCAAGTAAGCACGGGAGAAGCTCGTGCTCGACATCGTGCGGCTTTAAGGGAATACAAATGCAAGCAATAATGAGACACCGCGACACACCTATTAAGATGACTGAAATCCCAAACACAGACCCCAAATGCTGGCAAAGACACGGAACAACAGGAACTCTCGTTTGTGGCTGGTGGGAATGCAAAATGGCACAGCCACCTCAGAAGACGGTTTGGCAGTTCCTGACAAAACTAAACACACTCTTCCCATCAACCCAGCAATCGTGCTCTTTGGTATTTACCCAGAAGAGGCGAAAACTTACATCCGCACAAAAACCTGCACACAGATGTTTATAGCAGCTTTATTCACGATTGCCAAAACATGGAAGCAACCAAGACTTCTCTCCGTAACAGAATGGATAAACTGTGGCACCCCCGGACAACGAAATAGTACCCAACAACAGAAAGAAATGAACCATCGAGCCATGAAACGACATGACAGAACCATAAATACATATTACTAAGTGAAAGAAGCCAATCTTAAAAGACTACATCCTGTGCGATTCCAATTCTGTGACATTCTAGAAGAGGCCAAACAAAGGAGACAGTTAAAAAAAAAAATCTGTGATTGCCAAGAGGCGAGGGGGAGGGAGGGATGGGGGGGGTATGGGGGATTTTTAGGACAGTGAAACTATTTGGTACAAAACAAGAGCGGTGGGTACATGCCATTGTACGTTTGCCCAGACCCACAGAACATACAACACCAAAAGTGATCTTTCAATGTAAACAGTGGACTTTAGTTAATAATAATGTAGGAATGCAGGCCCATCAATTAGAACTAAGGTACTGCGCTAACATAAACGTTAATAACGGGGAAATGTAGGTGGGGAGATACACTCAATTTTTGTACATATCTAAAACTACTCTAAAAAAAAAAAAATCCTATTGCTTTAAAAAGAACACAGGTAACAGGAAAAGAGCAGCTTGGAAGCCTAGTGAGCCTCTCTCCCTGAGCCAGAGTATTTCCACTCGTGCAGATCAGGAAATCTTTCTAGGGTTTAGAGACGAGGATTCCTGCGGAAGCCCTTTGGCCTCTCTTTCTCCAACGACTCGATGTCTAAACACCTCTCAGGGAGTTTATGTGGGCTGTTCTTCAAAAAGCGCACTTGGACTCGGCAGAGATCCCGATGGCTGGGGACCCCACTCAGCCCCTTCCTTCTGTGCACATGTTCTTTGTTGTTCTTACCGATTCATCTCACAAAGTGACCTACCACGGGACTCCAGAGCACAGTCCAGGTCAGCAGGCCCGCACCTGCTTCTCAGGGCACAGCTCCTCCATGACAAGGGAAAGGACCTCCCCAAACTATTTCCACTCCTCCAGCTGGATATTCCCGCAAAGCCCCATCCTTGGTTCTCCCGACTCCAACAGAGAAACCCCAATGCCTCAGAGAGTACTGGGACATGGGTGTGAAGTGGACATGAGCCTCCTCCCCAGCAGGAATGTGGGGGCTGGGAATGTTCCGGGGATCGTGGTGGTGTCTTCATTTTTCTCTCTGGGCATACAGTGTCATCAAAATGCTGCTGTCCCCCTGAATGGTCATCTCTAAATCCATATTAAGTTTGGCTCTCCATGTCTTCTGGAGAAGGCCAGGAAGAGTCAAGGGTGGACTGATTTAGAGGTCAAGTAAAAATATTTTACACTGTCTTCCTGCGGTTCTTAACAAGAAGCAACAGTAACAGACGAACCATGACTCCCTCAAGCATCCCCTACTCTACAACAAGGAAGGAAAGAAGTAATGAAGGAAGGAAGGAAAGAAGGAAAAGAAAGAAAGAAAAGAAAAGATGACAAATGAAATATAATAGGGAAGATCTTCAGGAAAATTCATTCTGAGGGCAGAACCCACTGGAGAGCATACAAACAGAGGCCCCCAGACAGAGAGGTCCCCAGAAAGCCTGGCCTGTTCAGCAGCCAAATGCATGCCCCCCCCCCCCCGTTTTCTCATGGTCAAGTTCCTACTCCAGAAAATTCAAACCTAACAACTGACAGAAAAGGAAAAAAAAAAAGTCCTTTCTCTCTCATCTTCCAAGATTTTCCATTTTGGTAAAGATCTTATAAACATTCTTAGAAAGAGTATATTCTCCCTCCTCTGCCCACAGGTAACAAGGGATGGCAGATGTTTCAGAAACAGCACATTATAAAAAAAAAAAAAATCCAATGTCACTAAAACCAGGATGGAAAATGTTTTATACATTAACAAACATTGTAATGAATTTGCACAACCCTAACCGACTGTATACCCAGCATAATGAAACGGTCTCCATCCTTTCAAATGAAAAATTACGTATGCTAGCACATTGCTTTAGAAAAGCATTGTTCTTAAAAAAAAAAAAAAAAAAAAAAAAAAAAAAAAAAAAAAAAACCTGCATTTTTCCCAGCTACCATGTAATTTGTGAGATGCATTTTTAAATGTTCTGCTGCAACAGCAGCGGCTGCATCAGTCAGATGATACCGAGAGATAATTCACCAAACCGTCACATGATCTTCCATCACTCCAAAAGACGCGAATATATTGCCACAAGCTTTGGGAATAATGGGTGCACCTGTTTACGGTGTCACCTCTGTTTGCTAATTGTCTCCTTGAGCTACATTTTACTTCTAATGCATTTATTTTTGACAGGCAGTGTCTATTTAGAAATCACATTACTTCAAGTGCAATTGTTCTTTTGTCTATCAAGTAAATGAAGTGTTGTTATACAGATTTCAGGTTCTGATTAGTAAAGTATCAGAGCCCCAAAAAGGTCAATCAGTTATTTACCTGAGGTAATAGAAGGATGACAGACATCTTGAATATTCTCCAGCTCATGCTATAGGGAATTTTGTTATAATTACTCAACTCAGGGTAACTTAAATATATATTTCTGGGGTTGGGAGGCTTACAAGACACTCTCAGAGCCCCCATCGAAAGACCCACATCCATGCAGAGCGGTAAACAGTTGGGTCTTGTGCTTACACGCCTAGGTGTCCCCAGATCAAATAGGCAGTCCCTGGAAATGCCAACAAGTGTGGCCAAAGAAGCATGCGCGTTGGGTGTGCGAACCTATCTATTGGCATCGATGAATTCTTCCATTAAAATAGATATCTTCAAATCATTTGACTCTTCGGGTCTGATGTGATTAGTTCGCTCAGATCAATACAAAGGTAATTACAAATGGAAACCAAAAAAGCTGGTAACAACTGTGGAAAAAGAAACAGAACAGTCTGTGAACTAGCCAGAACTGACTAGAACCAGGATCGCCTTGGACATCCCCTCCAGAGCCAAGCTGAGCCAGCTGCCTCCACGACAGCCACGTGAAGGCCACGCCACCGGATATGGGCCAGCGACACCTTTGACTGCCCGAGGAGAAGGGGGCCACCAACTTCCCATGAGCACAACTGAGAAACATCAACGTGCACGGGCTCAAGAACCAGATGTCCCTGCCTGAAGGAAGAACGTTAAGCCGACCTGTTTCCTGGTGCTCAGCTCCAAAAGTCCACACCCCAAGGACCCTCAAATTATTCCTATAGGGTCATCCCCACCTGACTTCCCGCCTCAACAGCGGCCCCCACTATGCATCACAGAGACAGTTCTATCTTTAGGAGTCAACTCCTCTCTTACGTGATCGTCTACGATTTATTTTTTATTCCTCCTGATCTCTCCAACCATGAATTGTAGGATTCCCTCTGCCTTCCTGCCTGTGTTTACCCTCCTCCTTGTCTGACCCCATTAAATTATCCCCAGTGTGGCCTCCAGCCGAGCACCCCGCCAGTGGCCACTGTCCCCACTAGGCCCTGCATATGCGGAGCCTCTCACTGAGTCACAAGGCTCAACGTGCCCCTGCTCCCGGCACCCCGCCTCAGACAGGGCTGTGCAAGGTGGCCACCCCGGGGCAGGCGGACCGGCTTCGGGAGAATTCCAGAGACTGCCGCCACTCGATACACTTGCCAAAAGAGAGAGACTCGAAAAGCCACGCTCGCCTTAAGTCACAGTCTAAATTGGCTCCCTGGGGCATTCCCTACCTTGTTCACTAAAGACTGTGTGTGTTTCCTCAGTGTTTAGCATATGCTACGTAACCTGAGCAAGACTTGCATTGTTTCACTAGTTGTTTTTCCAAAGTGTTTTCCCATCAGGACCATAATTATATGCAAACTACTCAGAACCATCCGCAAACATGTTTTAAATGTTCGCTAGGATTTTTCTGCCACCTAAACCCAGGAAAAGGGGGAAGTCACAAGAATGCTTTCTTGGGGCCCCCCTCTGGGGCCAGAGAGATGGGGGTGTCCTAATGCACCGAACCACAGACTATCCTCAGGAAGCAAAACCTCCGCGACATTTTCTCCAGGAGCGACGAGGAATGTCCTCTTCATTCGGCAATTTATTTCAACTCTAAGTACTCTAATCATGGCAAGTACTTTTTGCTTTTTAAACAGCCTGCTTGTTTTCACAGGTCAAGAGCATAAATAAAACAGTCAAGTTGGAAACTTGGAAAGCTCGTTTGCAGGAGAAGGAAGTCGTTATAGACCGTCCATTTGCTTAGACACCAGGCAGCTCTCAGGAGGCAGCTTAGCCGCGTGTGAAAGCCAGACCCCTCTGCGGCCAGCACTTCCTGGGAGGGTCAGCGAGCACCCTGTCCTCTCCTCTCGGGGGAATTCCTCTTGTGGGAAGACTGAGAAATTGCCAGAATGGCAGAATGGTGCGGGGTCTATACTGTAAGGGTCTAACAAAAATTAAACTCCAAGCCAAGGATTGACTCATGGCAGGCTGAGTGGTGGACAGGTACAGGGGTCTGCAGATGTGTAGCCAAGCTGTGCCTGGGTCCCCTGACGTGGGAGGGATCTGGAAACGCTAGCCATGAAACTTCATCGTGTCACCACTAAAGGGGCTTCTGAGGAACGAAGTTAAGAGCCTACCAATTGCAATACAGGATCCAAACCCTAGTAGATCAATTCTCAATTGCAGAGAATCTCAGGAAAATGAGATACCTTGAAGCCAACATATCTGGGATGGTTAATATCTACACACAAGGAAGAAGGAAGGAAGGAAGAAGGAAAGAAGAAAGGGAGGGGGGAGGGGAAGGAAAGAAGAAAAGAAGGGAAAGGAAAAATCACCGTCCATTTTTCCATATAAGACATCACATAAGTGTGCCTACTACGAAGAACAGAGATTGTAACCAAATAAACTGTATTCAGTTGTAGATTTCACACACACACACACACACACACACACACACACACACAGGATTACCGATGAGGCTGATGAAGAAAACAAGTCTCACGCAGGAAGCCCCATAAAAACTCGCTGTCAGTACCAGGGCCACTGGAGCAGATAGGACTAGAGTTAAGGGTCTATTGGAGGAAAAAATTCTGGGACAGCTTCAAGATCTGGTGATTCTCTCCTGTGTCCAAATGCAGACAGAAAGAGTGTCACGGGCTCTCTGAGGCAATCCCCACAGAGGACAGGAATGATGCTGGAGAGGGGGGGGGTCCCTGCTCCCACCCTGCCAGGCGGAGGAGAGACACGCAGGGCAGGGTGGACGGCACCTGAAGACCACCATCAGCCCCCAGACCACATTTTTTATTGCGACCTCTGCTTCTATTTTTTTTTCTTTATCCTGCATGTGCGAGAAGCATCCCCACCCCCTCCCTTTCTTTTTATCAAACGTTCCTAATGTAGTGATAAAATGAGGAAGAATGAAAGATTATTATAAAACAGGACTTTTATGGCTGACGTCTATGGAACAGTCACACTGTTACATATATTTTCTCTAAGTAATCAGGAATGTATTGGTATTTTGAAATTATGTATCTCTAATAACACAAAAGTACTTAAGAACAGAAATAGACAGTAATGGAAAATGCAGTCAACTGTTGACAACATATAGAATTTCTGAAAATAATTTGCAGAGAACAGCACAGCAGATGAGTCAAAATTTTCACAAAAATATTTCTTGCCTCCGATAGTCCAATGTAATTCATTTTCTATCTCTGTTCATTAATCATTGTTAAAATTAGTGATCCATTTCTTCCACTCTGCCATCTGCACTCAGCTTCGTAACAAACATGACACCTTCCTGCATAATAAAACCTGACAACTACTAGGATGCATTTCCAAATAGCTTTCTGCATATTTGCACCTCTATAACGGATTCTGTTGTCAGACAAAAGTGGATTATTTAACCAGAGTTCTTTCTTTATCAATTCCGAACACAGATGTGTGTGAGTGTGTGTGTGTGTGTGTGTGTGTGTGCGTGCTAAAATATGATCAAGAAAAATCCGTTAATTTTAATTAAAATGAACTTGTCCTGCCTTGAGTAGAACGTTTTTTTAAATCCAGGTGTTCCAGCCAAGATCGCTCACCAGAAGCACGGCTGGGAGTATTATGCTGGATATATGAAGTTTACGTAAATAATTTGTGGCTCCGTCTTCTAAACTTTTCTAATAAAAATGATCTTGACATTCCAACCTCCTAAAAAAAAATGTCATTTTAATATCCTGCTTTATTTTGTTTTCAGTCTTTGATCACAGAATTTCAAATAAATACTTTTAGGGAAAGACAAAACAATCAAGGAGCAGGGAGATACAGACAAGAACACCGATGAATAATTAAACACATGCCAAGCATTCCCTTGGGGAAGCCACCACTGGGTCCAAACCGCGGGGAAGCTTCTTGGTGCTCCTGGATGGTATGCCATGTGGTGCCAATCAGCCTGACGGTGATGAGGGCAGGGAAGGGGAGCGATACACGGGGACCTCGTCTTTACCCTTTGACAGAGCAGCCACCGCGGAAGAAAACGGGTGCTCGCTTGAATGGCAGAGCTCCCCACAACCAGCCTGGACGGAGGGGGTGGTAAGGACATCTTACCAGGTGGGGACAAGGTAAACAAAGACAACCCAGATGCCTTCACTCTCTCTGCTCACTCGCTGCCCCTCCTCTGAATATGGGAGCCCTAACGGGGGGGCTCCCAAGTCCCAGGAAAACACATTACCAAGCAATTCGGCTTCTTCCTCCATTCATCCCCCAGCACCTGCCCACCTCCGTAGGCAGTAGGGAAGGATGGGGGGTGGCGGGGTTCAGTATACGAAGGCATCTTGGCACTGTATCCACCCCAGAGTGATTCACAACGTGGCAGGAGAGATAAAATGCGTGCCCAGGTCTCCAAACCAGGACAATGGCAGGTACCATGACCAGGGAGGACCACACAGGGCAACTTCATCCTAACCAGCCACAGGTGGGGTCTGGACACATGCTGGGGCGGGGCAGGGAGGGGCAGGGGTGGGGTGGGGAGAGATGATCAGCGACAGAGTGGCGGCCACGCAGATCAAGACATCAATACGTAAAGTCAAAGGGGAATAGGACCTGGCAGGGGCTCGTGGCGGACGGCACCGGGGCACTGGGGGGAATGTTTCTGCTGGACTGAGCTGCGGGGCTAGAGAGGGCAGTCGTGCCTCTGAGGGACGGATGCACAGTCCTGGCACAAGGGGACAAGGAAGGCACAGACAACCAGTTGCAGGTAAAGTCAAACACAGCCACACTCAGAACACTCAACCTTACAATAAACAGCACTTGTCTGTCTCTCTGTCTCTGTCTCTGTCTCTCTCTCTCTCTCTCACACACACACACACACACACACACACGCACGCACACACACAAGCCTATTGACAGACCAGAACTTTTTATTTAATCCCTCTGGTTTATCTTCCTCTGTCCTCACAGCCTGGTGTGGAGCTTGGAGCGGATCCCCTAACTAAGCCTGATTAGAATGAGAACAGTCAAAAGACAAACTTTGCAAAAATCAAGGTTTAAAATAGAAATCGCAAGTGACCCTCAGCTGCACTGCTGCTGGTTGGGACGGTGACAATAGCGACTCTTTTGTTAAACTTTCCTGGGAGACGTGCTCACCAGACTGGGGTGGGGGTGTGTGTCTGTCTGTCTCCTGCAGGAGAGAGTGGGAGCGAGGTTCGAAAATAGCCATGGCTTAAAAAAAATTAATCATAAATTACCATTCACCCCTTAGCAGCCAAAATGTCTGTGGATTCATTTCACATATACAAAAATCCAAAGCTGTCCTATAAATATTTCAGACCTGGAAACCTCCCATTTCGTCCCTGGCCCCCGAACACGAGCACACACACAAGCACACACACACACACACACACACACACACACACACACACACACGCCGGGGGTGGGGGGCGCAGGGGAGGGGCAGGGAGGGTGTGAATCCTGCTCCCTCAGGCCTTGTCTTCCAACCACCCGGTTCCTCCAGCCCGGAGTTCCCTCTTCCCTTCACAGGCCTACATCCTGACACATTCAATTTCAGGTTATCAGCACATCTGAATTATAGAATACTGATGGGGATAGAGGGCAGGCCTCTCTGGGCTGATTAGCACCATTTAAGAAAGCTTTCGCCAGCCGGCTTCATTGGCTGGGAGCGCCACCATGGTGGGTGGCCTTTCTGGATTAGAAGTCAACACGGAGCTGTCTCATTTGAATTAAATATGGACAAAAAGAAAGATCTGATTATGCTTATTCATAGCTAACCTTTCAAGTTCACCAGGCTGCCAAACTTGGAAGTGAAAACTGAAAGTTTCTTTCCTGGGTTTCTGGATGGTTGGGTATTATTTTTTTTTTTTTTCCCTTGCAGTTTGTCAGTGAGTCTGAATCGTGTGTGTGCGTGTGTGTGTGTGTCTGAATTTCTGCCTAGCCCACTCAGAGAGTTTCTTTCTAGAAAGATGCCTCAGTAAGGATTCGGGCAAAAGCTTTAAAGTTAGTTAAGAGACAGACAACAATGGAAAGTCAAAGTCTGATTTTAATCTGTAAATATATGAAAATAAACACACACACACACACACCCTGACACACACAAATTTGGCTAGAGGAGACTTCTTGCAACAGAGTGAGTAGCTGAAAATTTGATTAGCACAAATAAATTTCTGACATGGGGCTGAGTGGCCCAGTGATTCAGAAAAGACCTAAACGTACAGAAAACTGGAATCACTGAGTTGAAAATAATACCCTCATTCATGGTAGCGTTTACCTTTATATCTCCACTTTCACAGATATGCACACACCCCATTATTTTTAATTCCCCTCCTTCCTCAGCGTGGGTGACTCCCTCAACACCGAGTTAATAAAAGGAGTGGGGAGTCTCGGGGAGTTCCAGGGGGCCCCCCGCCGCCGACTCCACGGGAGCTGGTTCCAGAGCCTGGGTGACGGTTCAGTCCCAGGCCAGGCTCTGGGACAGGAAAGGGACGCCGTTCAGGCCTTCTGAAATAACGATGCTAGGGTCCACCTCCGGAACCAGACTCTGGTTCCATTCCATTCAGTTTAACATACATTGCTTGAGCGCCTGCTGTGTGCCACTCACAGTGTTACAACCTGAGTTTTCACAAAGGAAATGCTACGTGCTGCCCACACGCAGCCCTCCTCCCCATCTCCTCCTTCCTCTGCCCTGCTCGGCCATCTCTGGGCCACCGGGACGTCCTCCTATGTACCTGTCCACGTTGTGGGGTTCACGGTCTTCCTACTTGCCTACTGCTCATCCACCTGGGAGTCCTCCCCATGATGTCTCAAATACTGAATCAACCAGCCCCAGCCAGCCGTCTGCACACAGAAAAGGGGGCCAGGCATGAGCAACGCAAAGTCAGGGCAGGCAGCCCCCCAGGCGGGGGGCCTGATCCTCCTCACAACCCCTCTGAGCATCCCCCACAGCGAGACACATTCAGTCCCTGGCCACACGGCTTCTCCAAGTCTGCAACCCGGGGCAGGGCAGGGCTGGCCATGGAGCCCGCGAGTCCCTGCAGCTCGTTCTCACAGTACCCCAGCCCACAGTCCTGACACGTAAACACAAACCACAGCCTCAAGCAAAGCACCCGGAAGGATGCCCCTGAGGCCCCCCAAGTCAACACGAGGCCTCTACTTTGACCTCACGTCTGCCCCAAGTTACTCCACGTGAGTGTTGCTGTCATCGTGAACCTTCGGGAAAACTCTGGTGGCACTGTTGGATGACTGCCCCCTTCCCGCCGGACCTGAGTCCTGGGTAGCCACAGCAGAAGAGAAGCAGCCAGGCTCAGGCCTCTCCCCGTTTGGGGGTCTCTGTGCAGAAGGAGGGGCACTGGGCTCCGCGTTCTTATTCGTCTGTTCTGAGTTGACGGTGTTTTCCTTTTATGAAACACCCCTGTCGCCACCTCAACCAAACCCCCGTTTCTGAAAGGGGTGAACTACATTTCTCATTGCTAGCTTTGAACCTGCAGACCTCCCACGGTGCCAGTAATTGCATTGCCGACCAGACGCAGAAGTGCACCCACAAGCAGCACAGAACACCAGGGGTGGGCGGGGCTCCTAGCAATAAAACAGGCACCCAGGATGCGCCTGGCATGCACCTGCCTCCTGGAGACCCAGCCCTGGGGGAGGGGGGTGGGGGGTGGGGGAGAGAGTGGGGGCCCCAGGGTAGAGCGTGCACTTGCCCCCTCTGCCCCCGGCAGCTGTCCCCCACACAGCAGTCATCGACACGCCACCTTCATCACTTCTGCCATCACTCCCGCCACCTGGACCGCATTTGACTGAACACTTTTCTTTAAATTAACTTTAAATCAACTCACTTTTTTTTTTTTTTTTCAAACTTAACCTCACCTTAAGCAATAGCATCTGCGAGTTCACAGCTAGGCTGTGCTAGTTATATTTTTCTAATAGGTCTTAAAATACCCAACTGTTAAAATTTTAAATCTATGTATCAGCTAAAATAGTCTCATATAACGCAAAGCCACATTTGGAGAGGCCTCAAGAAGCAGAGCCTGACGAGGGGGTAGATGGAAGGGCCGGAAGTCTGAGAGTCGAGAGCACGTGGGTTCTGTCTCCCACCTGTCTGAGAGCTGGGCTGGCTGCTGGGCACAGAGGGCAGGGCTGCCATAGGCTACGCCCCCTCCCTCTGGAGCCTGGGACCTCGAGGTCCACTGGAGACTTTGCCTTAAGCACGGTCCAGCTGGTGACTGGGACAGGAAAGCCCTCCCCCAGTCGCTTTCCAGCCTCGAGAAGGATCCTAAGGAGCAACAGTGAGTGTCCAGTGACCTTCATTCGGAATCTACCTAGACACAGCACCGAGGGTTTGTCTTCGCTGGGAAGAGAGCTCTCCCTGAGAAATGCAAGCAACCCAGGTGACAGGTGCCTCTGGCCTCGTGCTTGGACCACCAGCCCCCTCCTCCCAGCACCTCACGATGACCACACCACCACGGGGACTTCCGTCCAAAAACATGCCCCGCAACCAGGAGGCAGCATCCTCTCTCCCCAGCCAGCAATGTCCGTTTGACAAATTTGTCAAATTGTCAAAGACAATTTGAGTGACTCCATGAAATGTCTTTCCTGGACACGAGCAATGACCGGCCTGGACAGGGGACACCCATCAGGAAAGTCCACAAGCAGACGCCTGGCACTGATGAGCAGCAGTGAGGTTGAATGGAATTCTTCGGAATTCACGTCTAAAATAAATGTATTCGAGACATCTGAGTCACCAGTACGTGATCAATATTCTTAATGCTCAAGAGACAAAGTTCTTTTTTAAAGATTTTATTTATTTGAGAGAGAGAGAGCACTAGAGAGAGCATGTGCATAAGTGGGGGCAGAGGGAGAGAGGGAAGCAGACTCCCCACAGAGAGAGAAGCCTGATGCGGGACTCGATCTCGTGGATTCTGAGATCACGACGGAAGCCGAAGGCAGATGCTTACCCAACTGAGCCACCCAGGAGCCCCTCAGCTGGCAAACTTCTGAAACAAATCCCAGTAAGTAAACTCTAAAAAAGGTAAAGGTGTAAAGGATCTCATGACCGTCCTCTGGTCTTTTGTATTTTATTTGAACCAAACAATCCAACCAATCACATGGCTTCTTGGGTCTAAAGGCTCGTGGTGCTCAGACCTCCGCTGTATCCGAATGTCCTGGAAGATGTTAAAACGCAGACGGCGGGACCCCACCCACAAAGTTGCTGATGCCACGAGGCCTGAAAATCTGCATTTTTTTTAACAAGTTCCCAGGTGAGGTCGGTGTTGCTGGTCCAGGGCCACACTTGGAGAATCACTGCCCGAGGCAGCCTCGGCCCCTGCTGCAGCATCATTTCTGTAAGGGAAAGACTTCATCCCTGTTCCCCAATAGCTCACGTTGATGATCTGAAATTTTTGATCATCAGAAGAGTGTGAGGTCTTTTCTCTTTAAAGTGTAATCACCCATATATGAAAGCATCAGAATATAAATGATGCAGAAAAAGCAAAGACATCAGATGCCTGTTCTTTTTCCAGGCAAAATCACAACGACCACCACGACCATCACCAGCACCACCTACAAAAACTAAAACAAAATAAAGGACTTGGGTCCCAACAAGATTCTTGCAGACTTAACTCTCAGAAATATCACAGGTTTCAGGTAACTAGCCTGTCTTTAAGCAAATTACCAGGAACTTGTAATATGTTTAATGGTATACTTTTCCAGTATAATAATAAAAAAATCAAAACATTTTAAATTACTATAAATTATTTATGTACGAAAGACCCAGCAACATAAAAACATACATTTGTGAACCATTCATCTGTCAGATGGTGCCAGTCTGTTGAGAAGACCAGGGCTCTGACTGATGGAGAACGGTGATAAGGGACCTTTGATAACGCATCAAGTATGCTTCTGCTTTCTGCCCCCAGAGCTATTTTCAACTATATGGTAAACAAGAGTTGCCAGAAAGACCCCTAGGAACAGCACAGGAGTACAGCAGCCCCTCTCCCCTCCTCAGAGAGTAACCCTCAGCATCCCGGCCTGAATCTGATCATCCGGGACACTCACTTCTCTGTCAGACTCAAAGGAGGATGGAGCTGGTTTCAGTTTTAAAGTTCTAAAGTTTCAGAGGAGTCACTGGAAGTGGCCTGGAAGTGAGTTGGGTCTGTAGGGTGGGTGGTTGACCCCAGAGTGTTTATCCTGTTTGCAGCCACCAGGAACATTCCCATGGCTGACGACTTCTGTGCATCCTCCAAAATGGCCCCTGGGGTTATTCTCCTGGGGTACACCTACAAATGTGCATGCCCACAGAGCAGATGGAGAAGGAGGGTGGGGGTGGGAGGGAGAAGAGCCACATTCCGTGGCAGGAAGGGCTTGTGGCCACTGCCCGGGTTCTAAGGCAGTCTAAGGACGCTCACTCTACGCCCAACCGCCACCAGGTCCAAGAGAGCATTCTGGAAATGCCGACCATCGGACTTCAGCGCTCTGAGCTCGAGTTGGAACAAAGAAGATATAAGCCCATTCGCTGACTCGGAGGGAGCCCCTCCTCCACGCAGACGGCAGATGGGTCTGCCCAGGAGTAGCACTGGCTAGCTGACCAGACCCTGGCTTCGGGCAAGCACCGTCCCTCCCCGACAGCCTCAGCCCCCATCCTGGGAGGCCCGCCATCCACCACGTCAGGGCCCGGGGTCCTCTCCAGCGCCATGCTGCTTGGTTCTCCGCTGTAAACAGTCAACCTAGAGCTGGTCAGCTGCTGGCCACATGGCGGTAATGAGCCCAAGAGCCCGGAGTTCACAATGATTTCAGATTTACTCTCTTCCTGATCTTTCATTTTATCAGCAAAACATCCTCTTGGCAATGGGTATTGAGCTCCCACTTCCACGAGGAGGCATGCAAGAAAGAGTCCGCAAAAGGCCTGGCGTAGGAAAGGAAAATACTCAGACCTCAGCCTTGGCCTTGACCTTTTACTGTCTTTTAACATTAAACATTTGCCCCACCTTCGAAAAGATAAATGTGGCTTTTGATGACAGCCAATGTTATCTGAGGATTAAAATAGCCCTCTTGCAGTGCTCAACATTAAAGTCTTCCGCATTTGCAAAATTGCAAACAGATGCAACTCAAGTACCTGCAAATAATCTGCCAAGACCAATTTCAAAAGGGAGATTTCAAAATATGTGGAAGTCATTAGGACATGTATTATTTTTGCAATGAAAAGGCACCAGGAGTGTCTCAAGGAGCAGATGGGTGCTACTTTGTTTATAAAAGATCAACAGAATATTCGGCGGTAAATGAAGACATATAAGCTATATGAAACAATTATGGTAAAATGGCGAACGTTTCAAAGCTAATTGTAATGGTCTTTTAAGATCTGAATTCCTCATTTCTTACTGCATGCTAAAATATCATTTTAGTTTTGGGTCTTGATTGATATAATTACCAAAATGACAGAAAATTAAAGTAAATGCTGTCAGTTTTACTGTTGTAAATGTTGTCACTTTATCACTTGTTTACAGTGGCACCAATACTGATAAATGAATATTTTTCAACATGAATAAAAAATGTGACCTCCGTCTCCCGGAAATCTGCAAAAAAGACAGCCCCGCACGTTAAGAACCCAAGCAGACAGAGTGAACCTCCAAGTGCATTATACCAGAATTCCAAATCGTCCCTTTCGCTTACACATGCCCAGCTTCAGAGAGCTCCTGTTGCTAATAAAAATCTCCACCGTATCACAGAGGGAAACCAGAGCCAGCAAACGCTCGCCGGCACCCGGGTTTCTCTGTGTGTCTGTGTCGCTGCCCAGGCCGGCCCCGCGTTGAGCCCCTCTTCTGTTCTCCTGTTTTATATTGGTAATCATGTGAATTAGATAATTACTCATGGAAAATGTGATTAAACATACATCGCTATTGCCAATACCGAATCACGAAGAAAGGGCATTTCTGCGAATTGCTTTTAACATAAATAGCAAACTGGGCTCGTAAAAAATGTCCAATTAAGCCAATACCTAATGATAGATGGGCTGATCCTATGACTCGCTAAGATGCAAATCGGAGGCAGGAGAAATGAGGACTCGGGTGAGACATCCGGGATCTCCGGTCCCACACAAAAGACGTCCTTCCCCTGGGATGCTTTCAAAATTTCACCAACTCCTGCAAAGTTGCGACGCCTCTGTTCCCTCATCCCTACAATTAACTTTCTGGGGGGCCTGTAGTTCTGCGTGCCGCGGGGCTGCCTTCGGCACATGTGTCAAATGGGGGGATGAGGAGGGAAGTGGGAGGAGAGAGACAGGCATGGGCTAGGGACACAGGACTGGAAGGGGGTGAGCAAAGGAGCAGCTGCCCCAGAAGGAAGCAGGACAGCAGAAGCCTCGACTGGCCTGGCCAGCCGGCCTGCAGAAGCTCCGGTCCTCTCCCCCAGCCAGGATCCCCTCTGGATCCCAATCGCCCCTGGAGCAAGGAGGCCACAGCCAGGGAGGCTGCTGCCGGCAGCATTTTCCTTCTTCCCTTCCTTGACGCACCAGCCTTGCTTTTCCGTAAATCTTTAAGCCGAGCTCACATATTCTCCCATGACAGCGTCCATACAGACATGGATCCGCACCCTACAATCACTGATGAAATTTGTATTGACTCCAAAATCAAAAGTAATGAGAAGAAAATTGGTTCACAGCCTGACCCGACAGTTCCAGACTGCTGTATTGAAGTTGCAGAAAGACATTTTTTTATTGTCTCCAGATTTCAATTAACGACATCGAGTTCCCCCATCCTCCCATTATTAGTTTGAACAGAAGATCAGATTTAAGAAGTTTCACTAAATTAATTACTGTAATAGTATCGCATTTCTGGAAAACCTTCCTGTTTTGAAAAGGGAAAAGATCCCTCTTACAAACTGTGGGCGACAGAGTCCCCCAAGCTGAATTTGTGCACCCTAATATGTGTTCTGTGGGTTCATGGATGTGTTTCTGTGCAAAACTGCACATGCGTTAGGATACACCAACTCTGGGCAGGAACACGAAATCCTAGACTGTCACAGCTGTAATCACGTCCCTACAAAGCTGTCTTGTTAGATTTTAGTGCCAAGCTACAAGGTCTTATTCTCACTACCCCAAGCTTTTCAGCCATATGGTCCCCCCAAATCAATAATAAGAATAACCCCACAATCACCCTGAAAGCCACAAAGGAGAGGGGTCCTCTTTTGAATGAAGAGAGAGAGACTACATCCACAGACACTATCATTGCCCCTATCTTGAGTAAAAATGCAAATTATGCCACACGGTGCTAAATTATTCTGGGATATTTCATAATGTGAATTAATACCCACTAGAGGCTAAGCCGAGATCATCAAACTCATTTCACATAAGACAACGAATTTAACCACCCGTGACTCAATGAGTGAGAAGTTAACACGCTATCCAGCAACACTAACCTCTCCAAGGTAAATTGTCTTTAAATAAAATAACCCATTTTAAAGACTTTTCAGTCTGGGGCTAACTTTCCCAGATCTCACCAGATGGCAGAACATTTAATGCTCAGACTTTCGGTTCATAGGACGACAAAAAATATTTCTATGGGGATCAGTCCACATCTAGTCCCCATCTTCTATCAAGACCAAGCAAAACCCCTATTGCAATTAAGGGAAACCAGAGAAACAAAAAGCTTTCTGGTACTTCGCAATCTCTGCACAGTTGGGTTACCAACTCCTTGTTAGTTCAAACAAATGTCACATTTTCAATCCACATTTGAAGGTCCACATTCCAGAGGATGTTTCAGTGATTTTTTTTTTTTTTTTTTTTTAAGCAAGAACAATCAAATTTAAGACAACGCTCCGGAAGAGGGGGAAAAAAAAATCAAAGGATCTCTACCCCAACGCCAAATGTATCCCTAATGCACTCGAACAATAGGCGGGCTGTGTTCCTACCCTGGAATAACACCGTCCGCATGAATCCTAGGAATTTAGTATATCTGACAGTTTCTCTCAACCACCCATAACATTCTTTCCTGTCTCATTGGAGCTGGCAAAGGAGAATTCTGTAATTGAGTGGTACAGAACATGTGCCCTCCTTGCTAGAAGATGACAGATGGATTATAAAAACTTCAAAGCCGAGCATTTGGAGCACCAGGGGAGAGATAGTGGGTATTTGAACTCTCCGTCTTTACCCAGGAGACAATGGCACTCTGACATGGAGCATATATCAAGGAATGGTGTAACTAGATAGACATAATCTTTCTTTTCACTAAGTATTTAACATTCTGTTAGGAACAAGTTTCAGCCCTGCTAAAGTGCACCTCATCTCCATGCTAATCGTCACGGAGCAATGGTGACACGCCACCACCCCCCTCCCCAGCCCCCCAGCTTCCAATTGTGGTTAAATCAGTTCTTTTGCAAACTGATTTTTTTTTTTTTTTTTTTAAGAACAGGAACAGTTTCTGCTGTAGGAAGGAAGAAAGTAGAAATTAAACGTGGGGTTGGGATTAGCATCTTTTCTGACTCACTAATCTGATGAGGTTTTCACTTGCCATGCGTGTTCCCCTTCTCTGTGACTAAGGAAGGGCTGTCACACGTGGCTCGCGGACCACAGGCCACCCATCACCCAATTCGGAGTGCAGCCATGACTCACCTGAGCCCAGCTGGAGCTGTCGCGTGCGCTACCTAGCGTGTCCCCAGAAAACAGGCTTCCCTGCTTCGCCCTTCCGGCCTCGCCCAGGAGGGACACACAGAAGCACAGCCAGTAGGCGGGGAAGGCACAGGCTCCAAAGGACCCCTTCGTTCACTTTTTGCTCTATCATCCAGCCCCACGTTTCAGCGGCGAGAACAAACCAAAACAAGACGGAAATACAATTCCTGATCAATTTCGAAAATCTGACCTCTGTGGTGTAGCACGAGGACAGGGGACTGGCCGCTGTCAAAACAGCCCCGATGACAGATCGAGTCCGCGGCCCCAAAATACTGCTCCGCGCCGCAGCCCAAACTGCGAAATGACGCGCCCTGCTGTGATGAATTATAAGCCCCCAAAAAACCTTAAATTTTCTATGTCTCTTAAAATTTTGATAGAGACATAAAATGGCTTATAGAATTCTAATTATAGCAACAGACTTCAAAAAATGTCTCAATGTCAGAGATTAGTGAATCAAAGGCACATTTTTTAAATCAATTCTTGCTTCTGAATATTAACAGTATTTATCATTCCTACTGCCCTCTGGAAACACCAGCTACGAGCCATCTCCAGGGGTGACAAGGAGGGTCTCCCTGCAGCCCATCCGATGAGGAATCCCAGGCGGTGGAGATCAGCCTACAGGACCCAAGTCCCAACTGGAGCGAGCCCTGGGAATCATGCGGTAACTGGCCGCCACTCTCCCCAGTCTTCTCCTGCCCATCCTCACCACCACCACCGTCACCGTCACCGTCATCACCATCAGCTGAAAACGCTGCCTACCTTCTTTAAGGTACTACAAAATAAACGGGGTTAAAATTAATTTGCTTTTATGAGCATCCCAACAACTTTTTCCGATAAAGAAATGTGCTCCAAACGCTCCCACTGTCGACACACCTTCTCGTCTACTCTGCCTATGCAGGCACAGGGAAAAGACTTTGGAAACTACCTTTATGCTTGATCGTTGATGTCCCAGAGGCAGGTGTCCCAGACTTCATGGGGTGCTTATAGTTGTGTCTAACCCCCCCCAAAAGTGAGACACTTGTTTCTTAAGCTTATTTCACACAGGATGGCAGAAAACGTACGAAAAGTCCCAAAGTTCATTTTCATAGGCCTTAAGGCTACTGTTGGCATAAAGGAGATGGGATGGGCAAAAGCCTCCAGGCTCCAGCCCTCAGCACAGGCTCCTGCCTCTTCCACACCCTGGAGTCCTTCTCCAGCTTCCTCAGAGACACCCAAGGCCCATAGGAGACCGGCATTGTGGACCAGAACCAAAGCCTGATGGACAAAAATGTCAGGGAGCTGTCCCTAAAGGGAATAGAAGTTGTTTTTATTTTTTTTTAAAGATTTTATTTATTTGTTTGACAAACAGAGATCACAAGCAGGCAGAAGAGGGAAGCAGAGAGAGAGGAGGAAGCAGGCTCTCTACCAAGCAGAGAGCCCAACGCAGGGCTTGATCCCAGGACCCTGGGATCATGATCTGAGCCGGAAGGCAGAGGCTTAACCCACTGAGCCATCCAGGTGCCCCTAGAAGTTGTTCTTAAAGATGGAGCATTTCATGATTTTTTTTTTTTTTTTAATTTCAAGACCAAACTACGCCCTGAAGAGTCAGCAAAATGTTGAGGCCATGAGGACTGTATATCAGACATCTGTGTGTTTCAGCTCACACTCTGCTTTCTCAACATATTACAGAAAAAGTCAGAGCACTGACAAATGCAAAAGCCTGAATCTTTACCTGAGACCATTTGCACCCACTGTAACCAGATGCGATTTGGGGGTCTGTCTTGCATTCTACCATCGTTTCGTAATTGTCCAGTTCATGAAGGAAAGAAAATGTCACAGTGCCTACCACTACGTCAGCCATGGTTGCTGGCTGGCAGGCCTCCAGCAGTGGAGACAGGAGGCCTCATGTAGAACGGGGCCCATCCTGATCCCTGACATCCGAGGTTCCCCGGAGAAGGCTCTGTGATCAGGCAGCCCATGTTCCCCACCGACAAGGTGTTGCTGGCTTGTGGGATGGTGGGGAGCACACAGGCCCCAAATGTTCATCACAGAGGCCATGAACCAAAGCCCCAGGTAGCATGATGGACAGAGGTCATGCACCTTGAAAGACTCCCTCAAAACGCAGAGACAACGAAACATGAAATGGTCCTTGGTACCTATTTCCACCTCTCCTCCACCAAAAAAATAAATAAATAACTAAATGACTAATGAAATAAATAGGGCATCAAAACGGTTACTGTTGGAAAAATCAAGACAAACCCTATCCTTACATTTACTGAGTATTTTAGGGCCTCTGAATCCTGCAGAGGGCGAGAAACCATCGATGTCTTGAAGTCTGGGGAATCGAATCCGGAGGCCTCTCCTGGCCCCGTGTCCCCGTGAGGACATCAGCCCTCAGATCCCAAAGCTCAAAGACTCCTCTACACAGCAAAATGTCTCCTGTCTTAGCGCCCAGTCCCAGCAAAGCCACGTTCTGCGCACTGGTCAAGGCCATCGACTCCACCGCCACTTTACCCAAGACCCTTTCAGAGCCCGCTCCCAGTGAAGGACAGGACGTGCTCCCTAACAAAATATATGAAAGCACTTCGAGGACAGATGCCAGAGAGACATGCCCAAACACCCTGAAATCACACCAGCGTTTGCTACTCGCGGCTCAGCGCCCCACGAGCTCAGCCTGAATGTGTCACAACAATGTGACACACCTTTAAATCACCCATTAATGTATATGTTCCCTGCAGAGGAGACAGAGACCTCAGCGTCACCGGAGGGGAAGGGGTACGGTCTTTGAAGGAAGCCTGCGCAAGAAAGCCCTTTTGAAAAGTGCATTTTCCTCTTTCTTCTTTACAGTGATCTTCTGCCATGGTGGAATGTAAACACCACAGGAACGGACAGAATCGTGAATTAAGGATTTGGACGCCTTGCTTTAGAAGTAATCTTCAAAGAACGTACATCCCAAACATCAGAGCGGGACACCAAGGCTCCGAGCCGCTGCGGCTACCTGCAAAACGCTACGGGTCACACCTATTATTACCAGTTGGGTCCTGAATTGCTTTTAAAAATCAATAGAAAACATGTTCTTACATCTCGTCTACTTTGCAAGAGAGCACATCCAGAAAGCGCTGTCGTTGCCCGGGGAAGAAAGCCTTGCAAGGATGTCCCCCAAAATGTTCCTAGCAGGGGGTGTAAACAGGAACTCAGTCTTTGGTGCCCCTAGATGCTTCCCGGGGCTGGAGACACTGGTGGCTTCCTGAACCGTCCACCTCCTCTTCCCAAGAATGCTCCCGCAAGCCAGTGCTGTCCTCCCGGAGCACAGAGCAGCCCTTCCCCCACCCCTGCCCCGTTCCTTTGACCAAATCGGAATAAGCGTAGCCATGAAATAAACAGTGAGAGAGGTTCTATGGGCAGGGATGGTGGATTTCCACCCAGACACAGCCACTTGCTATGAGTGTCAGTTTGTGGTAATCACTTGGTACTCTGAGCCCCAGGTTCCTTGCTTGGGAAATCCAATGATGACTGGACTTCCCAGACTCCTTGAAGATGCGCGGAGGAAATGCATGGGACACTCCTCTTAAGGTGTACCCCAGGAAGGGCATTCTCTCCCCCACCCCACACTTCTAGTATTAGCACCACGATGACGATTTTAGCCTTATCATCAGTGCTGGTACTGCCCTTCGCATTATAACTGTACTCCAGCATTCATTTCCAAGCAAGCCACGGAAGCCCAGTGCAGGGCACTCAACCAATGTTTGCAAAAGAGTTGAAGGGAGAAAGGTATTTGACCCAGACAGCTCATCTTTTCCAGGAAAACTCAGGCAAGGGCATCCCCCAAACCCAAAGGGAAAACCCACAAAATAAGTTCAACATGCTTTTGGGAGCACAGGACCCAGAGCATCCTCGAAGATTAAATCTGTAGGAAAAGCACCAAAGTCAAATGCTGCACGATACATTAATTATGCACAACCAAAGATCTGGGAGAGGTTAAACCCACATTTGGCAGCAAACTGAGTTCTTTTATTTGATATGAAATCTGTGCCTGTTGATGATCATCCTTCCTGCTTAATGTCACCAAACTTCTGGGGTAGGGGGATACTAAAAAAGCCATAGGACTAGACATCTGTTTATTCAAGCGTCTTCCTTAAAGGATGAAATCGAACATACATCAGAAATCATGGCTTCTCAGGACCACTGCTGGCCAAGGTCGGAAGTCAGGCGTACCTGGAGCATGACTGTTCCCATCCCCCCCACACACACTTGCTCAGTCAGGGAGTTACGAAGCCCATTTCTAACTCCTGCCTAATGAGCGGAGGAGCCCAGGAAAGGTTAGGAGCCTCTTGCCATCATACATGCTCACTGTGGCTAGACTTCTCGAGAACATTTCCCCAGCCATCCAAACTTCATCAGTTTGTGGTTTTGTTGTTGTTGCTCTCATTTTGTTTAGTACTATTCAAAGCTGCAGGTTCTTAATCACAGCTGGGTCTCTTTTGAACTGTGGCGATTCCTTCTTCTACGATTTTCTACTTGGTTCAAAGTCAAGGGCAAAGGTTCTGCCTTCCTCCTATATGTGGCTCCTGCATGAACAGAGTCCGCTCCATGCTGCCCAGTGTTGACGTGTGGGGCCACCAGAAAAAAAGCTTCAGTGGACTGAAGTCAGATAAAGGATTTGTAGGACTTCCGTTGCCCAGAGCGGGGTTCTCTGACGCTGTCACCTGCCCTGGAAAGTGACAGCTTCTCGGGAGAATAAGTATCTGGAATTATCTCTCTGTGATTGTAGCCAGGAATATGCTCTGATTTTTGCTAAATGTTGCCAAATTAGGACAACTTGGAGAAAACTGTGGAGGCAAGAAAAAAGGTGTGCTAATGTTTAACTGCTGCTCTAGGTTCATTTCACAAACCGTCAGACAGAACTGGAAAAAGCCACCTGGGTCAGCTGGGGTCCCTGGACAGCTGGACTCTTGGAGTGGGGCCCCCAGATTGGAATGTTTAACAAGCCCCCTAAACTATTCCTTGGTCTACCAAAGTTCAAGAGCCATTGGTCAAGCACACCTCCCTCATTTGATGAATAGAAGAATAGACTCAGCCCAAGTGACTGACAGGGAAGGGCCAGGACACAGACTTGTGTGTCCATCCTACCTTTTTTTTGTTAAAAGATTTTATTTATTTATTTGACAGAGAGAGATCACAAGTAGGCAGAGAGGCGGAGAGAGAGGGGGAAGCAAGCTCCCTGCTGAGCAGAGTGCCCGACATAGAGCTGGATCCCAGGACTCTGAGAGGGTGACCTGAGCCAAAGGCAGAGGCTTAACCCACTGAGCCACCCAGACACACCTCCATCCTACATTTGACTCTGAACTGTACACTGGCTTGCCACGGAGGCCCACGGTGTTCACCATTGAATACCTGTTTTGTTTGTGTTCCCACGATCAAATAGTTGAACCACGACCATTGAACAGAAAGTTGGAGGAAGAAGGCGGTGAGGCACACGTGTCAGCCAATGCCAAATGCTGCAAGGAAAGAGCCAGCTTCTGTCCAGCTTCTCTGGGGAGGTAGGACTCACCTTTTTAATCAGAGGCATAAAACAATAGATCATCACCTAGATGCAGAACACCAAGGGATTTCTCATTTCACCTGATCAAGATACCCATTCATGATGACAGCTTCACACCCAAAATATTCTGGCTTTGAGTAAGGGGAGTTTCAAGTCCCCCCTTCTAGAGTCCTATGGCCTTTATTTTAAGATATAACTAGCAGAAAGGTGTACTCATCGAAATGAAAAGAAAGAAAAAAAAACACAAAAACTGGATAGCTAGAAGTTTTAGTCCAAGAGGTCTGTTAAGTCATGAACAATTCACTGGGGAATTATTCTGTATCTTTTCAGAAGACCCCACTCCTGACCCTCTTCAATCATTCATTTAAGGTTTTATTAGATCCCTCTCCCATCCCGAACCCCTCCCGCAAGTGCCAGACACGTTGTGGGGAATGGATGGGGGAGAGTAGTGTGTGGCTGTCACAGACATGCTAAGGAAAGGAAAGGGAAGAGCCTGTCCTTAGAGTGCTTGCAATCTTGTAGAGAAGAAAAGATGTCCAGGGGAGAAAGTAAGTTGCAATAGACAGTAAACAAATAACATGGATCAAAGGAAGAAATTTTCTACGGTGGAAGGATCTTCTAGGACGGACAGGTGAAAGTCAAGATGCGTGGGACACTCACTCCCATAGTCCTCTTTCTATCGGAAGTTGTGGCTGCTGCTGACTCGTGGGGAGGAGAGAAAGATGAGCGACTCCAACACTTTTGGAAAAGAGATTCTTCAAGTTGCACCCGCATTTTCAAGCGCCCCAAGATGGCAGTCGCTTGGGCACCAGGATGTGACATAGGTTTAAAGTCCTCTCTCCCCTTCTGCAATCATCCTCCGTGATTCGAGTGTCTCGTTGAAGACAGTGGGGTTACTCCACCTCACTCATCAGTCAGATGAGCGCCTCACCAATCAGGGAGTCAAGACGGCATCTTCTCCAGACACCACGACTCCTCTGCCCAGGGACCCCCATCAAGTGCTGCCAGAGACGACAACGCAGAGCGACTAACAACTCTATCTGTGTTAATCAGGGCCCCACACAGCTGGCTCTCAGCGGTGACAAAGAACCCAGGGAGACTTCTGCGTGCCCGACGTACTGATGTCAAGGGAGAGGCCTGGCACAGAGACTGCGTGGCCAACCTTGGACGAGGCAGCCCGGCCAGGGAAATAACTGGAGACAGAAGACCTCTGCGGCCTCACCTCAGTCCAGAAGAAACAGCCTTGATTAAGCCGTACCCCCACAAGGGGAGAGAAAACTGGCAATAACACTAATATATTTTCCGCAAAGAGTCGACTATCCTTCTGAACTCTGATCTATCATGGCAACCTCTTGGTTGCCCGGAGAAAGCCACAGCTGCATTTCTGTCTCCAACAAGGAACAAAGGACGTGTCAGGGGACCGTTCACTGCATGACACAACACCGTTCTCAAAGGGTCAAGGGCAAAATCCCAAATCCACATTTGCCTTTGGAAAAGTAGCATTCTTTCCAAAAAAAAAAAAAAAAAATTATCAATTCGCTGCTATTGCAAGTCGCTGTTCTAGGGGACAGCAGAAGAGTCCTCAAGAAGACTACAAGAGTCCTGGCGTCAGGGAGTGTAGTCCTCGTGGAGGGGGCAGACAGGCACACAGGCTAACAGTCGATGAAACCAACAAAAACAAATCCCAGGGAAGAAATAAAATAGGGCAATGAGATGGGAGGTGACGGGGACAGGGCAGAGAAGGACAGAGGCCAGGAAAGGCCTCTCTAAAGAGGCAGCTTCTGAGTAAGATCCATGGAGTGAGCAGAAGACACCAGGGAGGGATGGGGACCAGTGGGTCCCAGGGAAGGATGGGGACCAGAGGCCCAGGGAGGCATGGGTACCAGCAGGTCCCAGGGAGGTCTGGGGATCAGCAGGTCCCAGGGACGGATGGGGACCAGCGAGTCCCAGAGAGGAATGGGCACCAGAGGGTCCTAGGATAGCTACATCCAAGGAACTGACAAAAGGTACTGGGGCAGAAGAGGGACTTATTCCGACTCCTATTGGGCAAGAGGGGGACCAGGGGCAGCAGAGTGGGAGCTGGGACAGCAAAGTGGACACACTTGGACCACGATGGCTCCATTCATCCACCTGAGCTTATCGAAAGCTTCCTCAAATGGATTTTTGCCTCCTGGGCCTCACAGTGGCCTCAACCCTAGCTTCAGCCTATTCTAAATCTTTCGAATGTCCCCCACTGGCATTTCCCGAAAGGAAAGAAACACCTGTCTCTCCAAACCAACAAAACCTCTGGGTAGCCCAGGGCCGGCATGGCACTGCCCTCTTTGCTCAGGCAGGTCACAGCTTGGCCCCATTCCACGGCCAGGTGCTGGTCAAGACGTTAACTAGCCAGATCACCCCTAGAGGGAGAAGTGTCCAGAGGACACTGCAAGGGGCACCAGGCCAAGAGAGCAGGCTGAGGCTCTCCCATGATGCAGCAGCCTAGAAGCCTTTGTCCAAACAGAGGAAAGGTGAAGCAGCTGCAGAGAGACATCGGGTTTTGAAATTCTTCTGTAATTATGGCTTTAGTCAAGAAAATGCACATGAGTTCACAGGATGATAAATATTAGCATGCTTCTCCAAGTTCAAGTGAGTTGTCAATAAGACAATTAAAGCAGCATCAATAATATGCACTGTATGTTATTATCTGCTATTCTGAATCCCAGGCTTTTGTGATCTCTGCAAAACAAGGGAGAACAGGCAGCGGTGAAACACACACTTTTTTGCACAAATGCGAGCTGTAATTCTGCATCACTGTAACAGCACAGAACCTGGGGAGCGGGGGACAGAGCCGTCTGAGATCCTGTATGGAGAAGGCAGGGTAATGAAGGATGGGTTAGATAGAAAAGGACCGTTCCAATGGGAAATTGGCAATCCCGGGTCTAAGGCAGATCAATCCCTTCTCTCACGTGACCCCAGTCAGTAGGAGCCTGCCTAAGTGTCAACATTGACCTGAATCAACTGACAATCGGTACTCCGAGATCAGAAACTCGAAATTCTCCTAGAAGAAGAGGAAGCTCAGCGAAACTTCCTGTGAAATTAATAGACATGAATGAACACGGCCATTAAGAGTGTGTGTGTGTGCGTGTGTAATAAAACAGGATAAGTATATATATACACACATATGCATACATATACATACACATTCATATACGGATATGCACCTGTATACATTCCTGTACATGAAAAACCATATAATATTGTGCTCAACCGGAATTTGCCACAAACAGTCCCTTGAATACAAATTGCATGGCAAAACTTTTTCATTGTTCCCTAAAACAAAAACCTACACAATGCGATCTCTATACATCTGCAGAATCAAAAATCATTTTCCTCCAAAAATAACTTGTGAAGCATTAACTGAGCTGGAATGAGAGTAGATGTTAAAACTACTATTTGTTGACAATTTGTGATTTAGGATTGAAGAGAGAATTTTTCTCCAAACTAATGAGCCAGACATAATAGAGCACTGTCAAAATATTGATTTTATTTTATCCTACCTATTGTTGGCACTCTTCTCTTAGTTGGAGAAAAATATAATTTTTCCCATTAGCGTTATCATTTGTTATTATTACATTATTTTCTATTTATTATGGAAAAGGAATCTCATGTCACTTTTCAAGATTAATATAGAACAATCACATGGAAAGTCGTGATAGAGACTAAAATAAAATACCAAATGCTTCTCAGACAATTTTTACTATAGACTGAAATATTTCTTAAGAGGAAAAGAAAAAATTGTTGGTTCCTATTTCATAAAATATATAAATGTAGATCTATATTTATATACTTGGTTAAAAATATCATTCCAACTAAGGCTTAGAAATTAAAATAATTATAGTCACACTTACATAGCTTACTTGACAATAACCAAATTGACGAGTGGACAACCGCCAACATGTATTTAGAATTGAACAGGTAAAATTAGGGGAAACACTGTTTACCAAGTTCTGTTCCTCTATTCTACAGGATTATTTTTTTATAGTGTCCATAAATACTTGTTCTCTTAATTTATGATAGATTTTTGGTTAAGGAAGGGCAAATATTTAAGCAACTTTTCTGAAAGTGTAATAAAAGTCACGCATTTGTTTCCATAATTTTTCTCCTGAGTCATTTACATTTTAATATTTTACATCGAAGTTACAATGATGTGAAATACGATATGTATGCAAGACCATTTGGAATGTTTACTGTTATTTAATGAAATTTACTTAATCATTTAAAACCAAATGATGAAGGGGAAAAAAATTTCAGTATCCAAAGAGCCACACTTCATTTTCCACCAAAATTTTCAATTAAATTACATTCAAAGTTGCTGTTGTAATCACAGAAATAAAGAATCAAGAGGGCCAGGCTTGAGATGTAAATGCGTACTTTCCAGTTCAATGGCAAACGCCTTCTTTGGACCTACAGGTGACAGAAGCAAGTAACCAGCTTCCCTGGAAGGGGAAGATGTTCCGGACCCGCAGCAAGGGCTTGGAGGGTGAGAACTTCCTCACACAGCGGGACACCTGAATCAAATACAAAGTCAAGGTGTCCCTGCGTGGGCAGGAGGCCCGCTCGGGGGTGCGTTCTCCTCACCCCTGCACTACGTGCTCCGCACACCTCCCGCCACCTGGCGGAGGTACCGTACTCCTTAAACCGGATGAGAGGGGATGGAAGGGAATGCTTCAAACTCCCACAGCCACGCAAGGAAACAGGAACTTGGAGCTGCTGTTGCCAAACTCCAATGCGACCTCCCTCCTCGGAGTGCATGAAGTGTGAACAGGTATAACCAAACTAAGCACAAGAGAACTGTCTAGTCGGGGGACACCCCGAAGGACGAGGTCGGGGAGAGGGAGCAGAGCTGCAGCCAGGAACCAAAGAACCACTTGCAAATCTCAACGGAAACTAGAAGGTGGGAGTGTGGTATAATTCTTTATCTTTTCAGCTAACTTTATTTTCTATGTGCCTGGCATAGCGCAGCTGCTCAGCGGATATATATAGAATGAATGAATGAGGGTTCACATAGGAAGAAGAATAGGTAGACGGCCACAGAGGGAGACCACCTAGAAGGAAGATATCAGCTTTGGATGGCAGAAGAGGCCACAGAAGCCAGTGGACTGCCCCCAGGAGGAAGATCAGCCCAAGTGGGAGACTTCCTCCCGTACAAAGAAGGAAGACTGCGGCGCCTGGTGGCTCAGTGGGTTAAGCCTCTGCCTTCGGCTCAGGTCATGATCTCAGGGTCCTGGGACTGAGCCCTACATAGGGCTCTCAGCTCAGCGGGGAGCCTGCTTCCCCTTCTCTCTCTGCCTCTCTGCCTACTTGTGATCTCTGTCTGTCAAATAAATAAATAAAATCTTAAAAAAAAAAAAATAAGAAAGAAGACTGCGCCATTCTCTGGGGATCAATACACACCCGGTTCCAGCTACCCTGGGCTTCTTTATTCTCCTCAAGCCACCCAGATCCTTCTAAATTTAGGGGCATTGCACCTGCTGTCCCCTCTGCCTGGACATTTGCTCTACCCTTTTCTTTACTGGCTCCTTCTTGCCCTTGGTCCTTCAAAAACACTGCCAGCCATCTAGTTGAAAAGGAGCCCCCTTCCTGTCCTCTTCCTGCAGAGTCTTCGTGGTGACAGTTGAAATAGGAAATATACTTGTGTCTCTCTCAAGTCACGAAGTATGGATGCCAGGTCCCCAGTACCTAGCTGGGGGGTGGAGGGGAGCTGAATATCTGTAGGATGAATGAGTCTGAGAGAATCAACCACAGAGCTTGGTGACACTGCTGAGTGACATGAAGAAGCAAGGGTGACAGGAAATCAGCCCCCCGGGGGCTTTTTGCTCCCACCATCTATCTACTCCTTCACCTCGAGAAGACATGATTCCTATGCTCAGAAATGATCAGAACAAGTCTCACCTATCAGGGACCAAGGAATGAGTATGGTAGAATCTTTGCAACTAAAACAAGTCTGTTGGTCTCGCAAGACTTGATTTTCCAACTGCTGTATCTCTTCCTGAAAATCCCATCTCAAGAGGAGGTTCAGGCCAGGCACCAAGAGTCCCAGTCCAAAGGGTAGAGGTGGCCCACATATCACAGGCCCAAGGGCCATTCAGAGAACACAGCGTCACCATCAACCAATTGCACGACACTGGACAAGTGTACCCCCATGCATAGGCCAGGCTTCACTGTCTCCATCCCATGGCAGAGGAGGTTGGAAGGAATAAATTAAATGATACTTTGTATTTTAAGGCCAAGGCCACCTATGTAATAAGCACTTGATAAATGCTAGCAGTTTATTTATAGGATCTGATCTTGGTTTCAAATTTCCCCCAGGAAGATGGGATTTTGCTTTTTAATATTACATCACTAGGGTATTCTTCACTTTCTAAGGATGGCTGGCATTTTCCTTTTGTCACAATTTTGGGATCTCTTCTAGTGAGGGCAAGCCAACACAAACTCCACCTTTTCGCCAGAGGGAACATGTAAAGGAGCTGCGTTCAACTCCCCACCTCTCTTGTGGGTGACCCATCTTGTATGCAACGGCCACAAGTTCAATGCAATTTTATCGTTCATGCTTAAGTATGAGGGTCCCTTGAAATCAGCATGTGATTGTATGCCTGGACGCAAATCAGCTGAGTCTCTAACACACACATACACACATACCTGTGTGCCCGTGTGTGTGTATGTGTCTGTGTCTGTGTTTACCCTGGAACCCGGCACCTTAGAAATCATCAACACTGCCTTCACTATCACTTTTGTCTTGATACAACAGCTCCAAAGTGATTCTGTTCTTGTTCACGGCGCCCAACGTGCCTAAGACACAGAATGCACTTAATACATATTTTTTAAAAGAATGAATGAACGAACAAATGAATGAATGAATGAATGAATGAATGGCAATCCTTCCTTGGGGTCTTTGGCTTTGGTCCAGGGCAAGAATGAAAAGAAACGTCCATTACATTCCCACCAAGATCCCAGGAACCTGTAGGGTTGCTTGTGTGTGCCCACAAAGGTATGCATGCAGACGTGTGTATGCATGTGTATGCGTGTGTGTGTGTTTGTGTACGTGTGTGTGTGTGCACATGTGTGTGCAGCCTGGAAACATGGTGCTAACGTTTCATGGATTGGAGTGAGCATGTTTGTTTAGTGAAGACTTAAACCCCACCCCCACCCCCTTCCCCCTCCATGAACTCAACTGACCCTTTAAAATGCATCTTCTGAAACATATAGGAAATCAATCAGCTGATACTTATTGATCCCTGGGTAAATAACTCCAAAGGCCAGCCAGGGAAACAAAGGAGGGAAAGACACTTCTGCGCCAGGCTATGCAAATGACTGATGCCCACAGTTTCTGGTGGGGTTTCCCTTTCTAAAATTTTTAACAAAATGTATAAAACAAGCATGAAGAGTAGCTGGCCATTTGTTGAAGAGCTGCTCTCGGGACTCATTAATTAATCATTTCTTCTTTTAATCCTGATGACTCAATTAGGGGGGAAGAATTAGTCCAATTCTACTGATGTGAAAACTGAGGTTTAAGGACAGAAATGTCCTGCTCACAGGGAGCTCACAGGTGGAGGAGTGGGAAGCAAACCTGGCCCCATCTGACTGGCTCTAAGCCCTGTATCACTTTGTCACACGGCTTAAAAACAAAACAAACAAACACAAAAATGCTTTCCAGCTCTTCCTCATTTACAGACTTGATGTTTCCAGTTCCATGAACTAAACATCTTCATCATGGAGCGAGGACGGGAGCATCTCTAAAAATTAAATCATGCAAAAAAAACTAACCTATAGATATTGATACACCAAGCAACGCATGCACTATGCAACTCTTCCAAAAACGTCTAATTAGCAAATAAAAACGCACATAAAGAATTCCCTCTTTAGGCTCACCTCCTTCAGAAGCAAGTGGGAAAACACACGAAGTTTCCTTGAGTTAATCTAAGGGTTAACGGTTGGCCCATGATAGAGATTAACAAAAGGAGGGTGCCCTTGGCTCCCCAGTCCAGCAATGATTCGATTTGCCTGCCTTCAAGATGATGGTGGTGAGCAAGCACTAACTACCATATTAGAATTTTGCATTCGATTCTGCTCAGTCCTCTGAGTCCTAGAGAAATAAGCATCCCTACCCCCCAGCCTCCTCAGGCCACCTGGCCCCTTTCACAATGACCTCCACGGGAGGCCAGCCTCAACCTGCAGTGAGTCACAGAGGCAAAGCCCAACTCGAAAGTCTGTCCTGAGGAACGAAGCAGCTGGAAACCACTCATTCTTTAGATCAATGAGCAAATTATTTTATTGAAGGTGGTATTTGGAGATCACACACAAAAATTACATGATTTCTATCTCGGCAATATTATCATGCAAAAGTTTTCTTAACAGCAAACCCCCTGTTGTCCCCAAGGCCCACACATGGGCCTGGTACTTTTCACCGGAGCAGTGCACGGCAAGCAGGGCCTGAGGGGAAAAAAAAAAAAAAAAGAACATCTCACACACACACACACACAGGTCTAGCTCCTGTCAGCTGCTGGAGATGGAGACATGAGGAGGAAACGTGAGGTTCAAGTAGCTCGTATGGAAAGGGCCCTATGTCAAAATGCGGCCAGGTCTTCTGGGAAGGCTTGGGAAAATGGTACCTACTCGGATATCTGGAATATATTACTTGACCTCACCAGACAGCCATCACCACAGAGTAAACATACCAACAGGCCCAGCATACGCTTCCCCCCAAAGACATGCCGGATCACCACTTCTTACGTCACAGAAGCATTGTCACGGGAAATGCCTATCAGATGACCAGCCCCTGGATGAGTCCATCGTTTAAGTCACGCACTTAAGAAAACCACTGTGTCTTCCTTGGGGCGGCAGCAGTCGGTGCAGAGGCCCTGGCTACCCTACAGCCTTAATCAACACATATGCTGATGATGGGAATGTTTGCATCATCTTGTCTGTTATTTCTTTTGCTTCCAGAATAGGCTGGATGAGAAATTTAAATGGAACTAAATTCCCGTACACCACCCACCAGCAAACTTTAACAAAAGCTCTCCCAACATACTTCCAGAATATGTGTGCAGAGGGTGACACAGCTGAAAAGAAAGGGGGGGGGGGGTTGAAACAAAACAAAACAAAAAACACACAGAAAACAGATATTAAGTTGTCAAGTCAGTGATCTCAGAAAAAAAAAAAACTGCAGACAGAGTGTCTGGCGTTTTGCTTAAGAAATGGAGCATCTGAAGTCCGTGGGAGCTCAAGGCCCGCCTGTGGCTTCTGAGGGCTCCGGAGCTCCAGGTCCAAGTCCGGAGTGGCTGGGCAGGGCTCAGGGAGAGGAGTGGCCTCGAGGACCGGCCCGGAGGCGGCCCTCCACCATCAGAGGAGGTTTCGGGCTGTGCAGATTAAATCCTTTCATGTCGGCAGCATGTGGTGGCTTTGCTTCCTCCCCGAGTTCCCACACTACACTTTTCCACCTTTTGAACTCCTCTCCGGCTCTCCGAGCTGGGTTGCCGCCCACCGGCGCTGACCTTCTCTGGGGGGTGAGGGGGAACGCTCGTGCATAAAGTTTCTCGGCTGCTGCGAGAAGCCTGTACGGAGTGTAATTAGCACGTTCAGCCATGTTTCATCAGTGAGATGCTCTCCGCTCCGTACAGATTCAAGGCTGCTGAAATAGCCACTTGGCATCCGCAGATTACAACCCCCAAACTGGGAGCCCTGGCCGAGGAAGCAAAATAATTAAAGCGCTTTAGCTGTAATTTCAATAAGATGTCCCACCCCCTTCAATGGGCTTCACAGAAATGACAGCCTTTCTGTAATAATTTGGAAGGCTTTGCCTGACTTGACTTTAATAGAATTTAAAAGAGAATTAGATTTTTTTATCTTAAGGAACAAAAACAAAACAAAAAAAAAATCTGTGTGCCACTTTTTTCTCGATCCAGGAAGAAATGTTTTTAGATATTTTGAAAGGTAAAATTAAATCATGGAGCTATTCGAAGAGATTAAAATTTATATACAATATGAACACGTTCTGGGATCTGTTTGCTTCTCTGTAGCTGATAGTTTAGCTGATACAGTTTCCAAATATTTTCTTCCTCTTGAAAACGAATTTACAACAATACGTGTGTTCTCCAAGTCGCAGGTCTGAGGGTACATTTTGAACTTCCACGTGAAAGACCAGTTGAATAGGCCCAGGAAAGGATGATTTTGCCATTGTTCATGCCGAGAGCTGTATGTGGAGGCAGGAGCGCAGGCCAGGGGCACAGCCCCATCTCCCAGGCTGATCCTGCTGGCTTCTAATCCTCTGTTGGCCTTGGTGAAGCCTGGTGGCTTCAACAAGTGTCACAGTTCCCAGTCTGCCCAAACTGCTGAGCGATGCCCTTCACTGGGCTGTTAAAAGAACTCAAGACGATAATGGGCCCAAGGTGCAGAAGGCAGGAGGCAAGGCCTGACCACGGACCGCCATCACAGGTGCTGACGCTCTGGCCCTTGGCACAAGTACGTGGACAGGCCCCAGACCCTCCCTCCTCAGGTGCCCAGAAACGACAGAATACAGTAAGCATCAATGTTTACTGACCTACAGAAAACCCCCTAAGGCCCGACAACCGAACCCTTCCACGAGTCCAAATCTCATCCAAATCTGTAGGAATTATGTGGGAACCTCAGATGTGCAAGTGAGAACATCATTATGATTAGGGCTGAATGGGCATTTCTGGGATTAATCTCGATTTGAGGCACTCTATGGGTTGGCTTTTACAATCGAAACAGAGCTTACTTCACCCTGAGTTAGGAGTTCTTGTGCATGTGTAATTAGATAACAAAACAACAAAAAGCTAAAAAAAAAAAAAAAAATCACGAAGGAGGCTGATGGTCCCGGATGGATGGAAAAGGTAGAGTGAAGCCAGGGGGAGCTGGCAGACCAGGCTCCGGTGCTGGAGGACCAGCAGGGAGAGAGAGAAGCAAGAGCCAAGCCTACCTCGGTAATGAAAGACCCCACTAAACACAGCTCAGGTAATCAAAGCTATAATGCATTGATAGAAAACTTGCAGGTTAATGTCAGTGCAAGCCTACGGTGATCATTTTTCCCGTGTCAAAATGGCACTTAATTTTCTCATTGTGAAGCCAGAGAGTAAGAACGGGTAGGTTAGAAGAGGGGTGAAAACCCTACAAACTGGTTCTCCTTCCGGCATCTCTTAATGCCCTCAAAGCAGCTTCGTGGTGTTCCTGCCGCTGCCTACCTGGAGGGGCCCACCCCTGGAAGAAAGAAGCCTTGTTTTGGCCGGCCAGAACCTTCTCTACCTGCCCATAAAGCCCCCTAGCCTGGTGTCAAAAGGCATCGAACAAGCTTCTTGGGGGCAGTGAGGAAACCTCAGGGGTCTGGCCAGGAGCGCGCCTCCAAGAAGGGGAAAAGCTCAGCCGCAGTGGAGGGCTGAATCCTGTCCATTCCTAGAGCCACTGCCCACCCCCCTCCCTGCCTGAGGTTCCCTTCCTGAGACTGCGGACAAACACAGTAGCAGCTCTCATTGAGAGAGTGCAAGGACTAAATGAGGAAAGTCCTGAAAACCCATGCCTACCTCATAGTAAATGTTCAAAAAAAACAAAAACCCACTATCCTCATCCTGCCAGGAGGATGCCCAGCCTCAACCCTGAGACCAAGACCTTTCCACTTCTTGGTTTGCATATGGCAGTCAGAAGACCCAGAACCAAAATTCTCACCCCCAGGGCCAGGTTCAGGGTATAGCCTATGTAAAAACAGAGTGGAGCCCCACACATTCGCTCCAGACACTGTCCACTCATGATTATTCCACTACGCCAGTCCTCCTTCTTCTTGGGTCCCCTAGGTCTGCTCCCCGTTTGAGGCAGGGCCCAACTTCCTGCTATCTCAGGGTATGGGGGTATTTCTGTCTCCCACCAGCCTGGGCTGAGTGTAAAATCTCCCCATGCTCCTGGGGATGGCCAGGACAAGGCCTGGCATGTGGAAGTCCTGGGAAAGGAGCCTCATCTCCCCCCAGGGGACACATGGAAATGTCTAGGGAAATGTCTCATGGTCACAACTGGAAGGTGCTTCTGGCATCTAAGCACCCTACAATGCACAGGACAGACTCCCACAAGTGGGTAATGCCCACAGGGCCACTGCGGAGAAGCCCTGGTCTCAGAAATCAATGCTCGGGTTAGTCTAGTGAACTGCACCCAAGGCCTTACTCTGACTCTTGTCTCTTTTTAGGCAGATAAACCTGACCCGGAAACTAGGAATGTAGTTTGTATGTCCTTTGCTGTTGCAAAACTCCAGTATAAGAAAAAGACCAAAGACCTACAATGATTTTGGAAAAGTCAAAGTGGGTGGGTAGGGATCCTCAAGCAGCCAACGGACCCAGCTAAGACCAGCGCTGATCTCTGCACAATGAAGGTCCATTGCAGAAAGTCAACAGAAGCCCGTGGATGGCATAAACTATGCGGGAAGGCCTCCCGTGCCAGCCCCCAGGCACTGCAGAGACCCAGCTGGGTGGCTGGTTAGTAGTCCACCTTCCTGAGATGACGTCCATCTATGTCTGCCCTCATATGGGGAAAAAAATGGGTTAGGTGAGGAATCTAGACAAAGTGGCCTGCCTTGCCCAGGATCTGTATCCCGAGCACCTATGTTTCCCTCTGCTGCACACATACACTCACAAACTCACTAATATGCCCTGATACAGTTGTGGGCAAGAAGGAGACCATCCTGGTGTAGGTGATTGAAGCAGGCAGCACCCTGCCCAACCCATACACACACATAGAATCACATGTGCAAGCACACACAAGTATGCACACACACACACGTACACACACCAGCATCACCACGATGGAAGACCTCGACCTGCCTGCACGTAGGACCCCCGAGCTTAGCTCGGCTCCTTACCCCTCTGAGGACATTCAGTTCTTCCAAGGTGGCCCAGACAGTCTAGACCTGAGTCTCCTTGACAAAAGGCCTCTCTCCCAACAACTCCCAACCAGGTACTGCTCAACCAGTGAGAACACACAGTGAGCCCCACAAGCCAGGCAGAGCCTGCCCACCACCACCCCCCTGACTTGCCCTGGGACTGCTTCTTTCCCTGTTTCTCCAAAGTCATGCCACGGTGCATCCTGGAAGGAGCATGCCAGTGTGAAGGGCAGGTATGGTTTCACAGGGAAAGCCCCCTGCTCATGAGTCCTTATTAGCAGAATAGAGTCTCTCCAATGCCAGTGAACTTGTGCCTTGCTTTCAGACCTCACGATCTGAACTGCACAGCCTGAGAAGGCCACCTGACCACAAGTGTCCCTCCAGCCCAAATCTAAGGCCTCCCCAGAGACAGGAAAAAGCAGGGCTAAGCCATCACCTGCTCTAGGTTATGGAGGAGATGTTCTGGGACTTTTGTCCTCAGCACGGACAAAAGTTGACCTGGACAAAGCTCACTTCTCTTGTTAAACTTGCGTCAAGTCTCACTTTAAATAATGCTGAGGACAAAATGCAAGCTGATATTTCAGCTTACTTAAAAGGCTTATTAAAAACACTAAATCCAAAGATGTTAAAAAGCTATAATTGTCCTCATTCAAACTGGAAAAATAAATCTATTTGCTTTCTTCTTTTATGATCCTCTTCTTTAAAAAAAAAAAAAAAAAAGTTCATCTATATTCTCATGTGCATCACTGCTGTCTTTCTTTCCCTCCATTCAAGGCACTTTAAAAACACCTGTGCCATTCATAGCCAACTTTTGAGCAAAAGGCAGCCACGTCTGGGGAAAGCTGTTTAACTCTGATTTCCTTATGCTTCAGATAAGCTTGTCTTGCTCAAAAAAGTACGATGGAGTTCAGAGTTCATTTGAATGGGCTTGTGGATTTTATAGGTCTGCACTGATGGAAATTTCTTTAGTTACCTAAGGCAGGGCAGACAGCCTAATCGCTCAGCTTTTCGGGGCTCAGCAGGCCGTGGTTCTACATCTCAGCATTGCCTTTTGGACCCAAAGGGTAACTCTGGTTAGTAGGGCTGCACATCCGGCCACCTCCCTGTCCCCTCCCATCATAGGAGTTACTGGCCTCCGGCTCGGCCCAGATCAGAGCAGTGTGACTGTCGCTCCCTGCCTGCCCCAAGTCTTCCGTGAAGATAGCCCCAGCCAGCAGTTAACTTGCTGAGTGGTGAGGATCTCAAGCCTGCTCAGAAGTGAAGCACTCCAGGCACAGAACAAGATGGGTTTTCAGAGCAGTGGTCCAAGAGAATGCAAATTTATCGAAAGCGCTTTCTCCAGGTTTTCCATAATTAGCATTTATGTCTCCAGGAACTGTCTCCCTGAACCCAGTTTAGGGTGAAAGCATTTTAGAGACTTTCTCTGCAGATGACATATGAGGTACTAACCTTTTTTCATATGCCCAGATGTTAAGTTCATTTTCATCACATTTATGCAAATTTCATTTGAACAGTAAATCAAAAGAAATCTTAAATCATTGTACACTATTTAAAAATCCACACTAAATCCGGTTTACTTGCAGTGATATTAACATCGAGTCACAGTTAAGAGACTGAAGGTAAGAAGCAGATGTCACAATCCCCTCTTCCATGCAGTGGCCCCAGAGCTACCTGGGGTCCCCACCATCCATCAGATCCTGGACTCAAGTCCAGACAACTGGACTCAAGTTTTGCCAGATGAGAGGAGTTCCAGAAATGAAACCCTTCTAAAAGTTTTCCAAACTATAGGACAACAGGGGTCTCTCGGTCCAGGGGCCCATCGTCCATGTCAGTGTCTGGACTGAGACAGGACAAAGTTCAAAGGCAGGGGCCCAGTGGTGAGACTTCTGGCAGCTCGCTCCCTCCTCAGTGGGGGGAAAAGTTAATTCCTAGGGCTCTGCAGGCCTGTATTTGTCAAGGCGCTGGACGTCAGTGCTATCATTACCAAGCAAATCAGCCAGGCGGTTAATGGTGGAATCAGGAGACATTTGCACTCTGCTATCAGAATGACATCATAACTAAAGCAGCCTTCAGCCAGAAGCCCTAGGCTCTCCTCAAGCAGAGGCCAGAGGGCTGCCAGGGGCGCCCCCCTGTGACTCCCCAGGCTGCAAGCTGAGTCCCTACCCCTTCCAGGCAGGGTGGTGGGCCCAGCCCCCAGCAAGTTCCTAGGCAAACAGGAACTAGGGTTACAGTTTTCTCCCCAGCTATTGGACTTTCCCCCAGGTTCTGAACACTGTAAATAATACTAATAATATATTATGTATTTTTCATAAAATTTAAAATACTATAAAACCACTTTCCTCGACAGGCAAGGGTTGGTATTTTATTAACGCAGCTCCATTTTGGCTCTAGCATTTATGGCATTTCCAACAGAACTGTCAATCTCTCGGTGACCCTGTCTAGCAGGAAAGCTCTGCACTCTCTCCTCTGAGCAGCAGAAATAAACGATGCTGGGGAGATGGGGAGGCAAACGAAGGGAGAAGCCCTTCCTGCTCTTGTTTTGGCTGCTTTTCTTTTTAAAGCACAGCCGATCACATTCACACAGAGACACATACACATAGCCAGAATCACAAACCTTAGAATAATGGGGGAGGCATTTGGCGAACGAGCTGCATCCGCGGCGCGAAGAGCAGCCGGCCCCGCTCGCTCGCTCGCTCGCAGCTCTGCCCTCCACGGCGGCGGCGGGGACCGACTACTAGCCCGGGACCCGAGATGCCCAACTCCGCCGCGCCCCAGAGGTCGCCTCCGGAGTCTCGCTACAGGTACATGCGTGGCCCAAACATCTCACCTGGCCCGAGAAGTCGGGAGACAGAGAAGAAAAAGTTCTGCGAGCTGCCAGCCGGGAGCCCCGGAGCCCGCGGCCGCAGTCAGTCCTCCCGCCGGCGAGCCTCCCGAAGCCCAGGCCCGCCGGCAGCGCGCGGCTCCGGGCACCTCACTGGCCGGCTTTGCGCGCTAACCCCGGGGCGCGCCGAGGCCACGGCAGGGCACTTACTTGGCACTCGCTTTGGAGCGTGCAGGTCGTCGCGGTGTTCACTTGGGTTTTCAAACAAGTTTCAGGGAGGAAGAAGGAGGGGGAAAAAAAAAAAAAAAAAGATCCAATTATGCAAATAGGCTCCGGACTGGGAGGCGCGCTCTGGATCTGACGCGGCTACTGTACGAGTTCTCGGAGCAGCCCCGGGCCGGGCAGATTTATGCGGGCGCGTCACGGCTACGCCAGGTCCCGCCGCCGGAGCATCTCGAAGTTAATTAAAGCGGTAATGTCCACTTTCCCGGCGACCCTCCGTCCGCGGGTTTACTGTTTCACCGTCCAGTCCGACCCGGGCGAGGGCGGGGGCGCTTTTCCCCACGCCTCTCGTCCTTCCCTCTTCTTGCTCCCCCTCTTTTTCCTCTTTCCCTCCCTCCCCCCGTTTTTCCTCTCTTTCGTCTCTTTAAGTCGCCTGCCTTCCACTCAGTGAACAATGAACAAAGATGTGAGTGATGGGAAAAGATCGCCCCCTCCCAACCCCAGCAGTGAGCAAAGCCGGTCTTAAAGTAAAAACCCAGTTGCTAATATCAAACGGGGAAAGAAAACAGTGCGTTCCCAGCCTGCACCCCCCCATACCCACACACGCACGCACGCACGCTCACCCCACCCCAAGTTCACCTAAGCCCTGGCTGGGGGCGGGGGCGCCAAGGCCAGGGCTCCAGGGGCTGCCCAACTCGCCAGAGACACCCGGGACACCGCAGACCAGGGGGCGGCGAGCGCTCAGGCCAAGCTCGCTTCCCGTGCCCCTCCCCGCCTGCCCGCTCCCCCCACCACCCCCGCCCCGACCCCCTCCTCGCGTCTACACCGGCCAGCCGGGCCCGGCGGCCCGCTCGGGCTGCCCGGCGGCCGGATGCGCTCAGCAAACGCGGCCCCTGTCGGATTTCTGCTAAACTGCACGGCGGCGGCGGCGGCGACTGCCGGGAGAAGGCGCAGGAGGAACGGGAGGCCGGCACCGCGCGCGCACTCACCCCGCCCGGTCCACTGCCCCTGGCCGGTGCCCGGCCGGCCGCCCGCTCCCACCCGCGCGCGCACCGGCGCCCCCACCCGCGCCCCCGCACGCACCCGGCGCCCAGCCCCGCAGGCCAGGACGCCGCGCAGCCGCCGTATTTTCTGCTAAAGTGAAAACGAAGGCGGCTGACAAATCACGTCTCCTGTGAGGCACTCGTTAGACATAACAATATCCGGCAAACAAAACCCAGCCGCGGCTGCGACCGGCGCGCGGGGCTGGGACCCCGCCCTGCCCCTCCTCGGCCCCCTGCTCCTCGCCACTGCCCCGCCGCCCCTACCCAACCCCCCAAAAGATCGGGGGCTGTGTCCACGTTCGCCAAGAGGCGGACAGTAGGAACGCTCACAATACCGAAGTGAAGGGGGGGCAACTTTCCACCTGTCCCCAAAGAAAGCCCTGCTGGAGTTTCCTCAGAAGAGTTAAGAAGAGAGGGGGTGGGGACAGATCTCTCTCTGCCCCGCATCCCCTTTTCTTTCTTTCTAACTTCTCCGGCGCCTGCGTTTCCACCTTCCGCTTCACGTACACCCATCTATATAGGGATATCTATATTTTAAATTATTTGCAAAACTGCAACAGATGGGCGCGTCGAGATCTGGACACTTTCCTACTCATCATCAAAGAAAAGCTCCCCCCCCCCTTTTTTTTTTTTGCCTAAAATACATCCCGGTCCCGCCTACGACTGTTTTCCTCAATTCTTGATCTTCAAAAAATAATGTCTTGAAGCAAACAGAAAAGGTTTATCAGCAAAGATCATTCTCCCCCCCCCCCCCCAGCCATACATCTGGGCTAGTGGATCAGTTCCCCCAAACTGCACTGTTCCCAAACGCCCCCAGCCCTGCATTTCCTCCGCCTTCCAGAGCCCCCACTCCTGCACTCCCTCACTCCCATTGGCCTCATTTCTCCAGCCCAGGGCTGGCCGGCTCAATTCCCTCCATAAACCTGTTACTTATTTCTTTCTTTATTTGTATCTTTGGCCCCCGGCTTGGCCCCAGAGCCTGGGCTGGGCCGGGGCAGGTGCTGCAGACGCCGCCTGCGCTGGCAGGCATCAAGGCCTTTTTCTAGGGTCGCGGGTTCGGACCCTGGCACCCCGGCCCTGCGGAGCCCCCGGCCTCGGCCTCGCCCGGCTCCCGGGCCACAGGAGGCCAATGAAAACACAAAATGGCAGGTCTCAGAGGCCCTTGGCGCCCGCAAGTTTGACACACTGTAAGCATCAGCTAACTTTGATTAAGGGGAAAAAAAAAAAAATGATTACAAATTAGCCTCTCTCCCCACCGGCGGCGGGGCCGGAATCCCGCAGCGAGCGGCGAAGGGAGAAAGGGAGCGAGGAGCGCCCGAGTCTCAGGCAGAAGAGAAAATGGGGAAAGTCACTTGAGCAGAAGTTTCCGCGGCTCCAGCCTCCCCCTCTCCAGACGACTCCCCCCACCCCCCAGACCCTTTTGAAAGTTTCCCGGGGCCTGAGAGCGGCGCGCGGGCCGCGCGCGGGTTGGGGGGACGCGGGCTGGGCCCGGAGCTGGGCGCGGGGTCCGGCTCGCGCCCGCGGCTCGCGGCCCGGCGACTCCTTTTCAAAGTAACGGTCCCGGGACCGCGGGCGGGGGAGGCGGCGGCCCAGGCGCGGGTCCCGCTCGCCGCCGAAGTTCTCTAGCGCCATTCGATGCCCGGCCGCCGCCGCTTTCTCGGTTTCTTCCTCTTTTTTCCCCCCGCTGACAGCTTCTCTCGCCAACGTCACAGCCACGGATATTTAATTAGACCGTATTTTTTAATCGCGATGGGGCGAGAAGGAGCCCGGCGGCAGGCCTCGCCGAGATGGGGAGGGGGAGGGGACGGGGGGGCCACGCCAAGAGTCCAAACTCACTTTGCCACCTCCCGGACGCCGGCCCCCCCCACCCGTCGCGCCCCCCCCGCCCCCACCCCCACCGCGCCGCGCCCCGCGATCCCCCCCACCTTTGTTTTCCTTACCTTAAACATTGAAACGCGGGCGTCGGGAGCAAACTCGGGCACGTAAACGGAGCGTTGTAAAAGATTGTGTTCAATGAATAATGAAACATGTCCACATGATTGACTTGATCATTTTCCGGGGCTGAGGGGGGACGGGCGCCCTGCTCGCGCGCCTCGCTCGCCCACTCGGCAGAGCCCTGTGAACTGTTCCCAGCCCAGCCGGGGCAGGGCGGGCTCGATTTTCATCTGCCTCTTTTCAGAATCGCCCCGTTCATTGATACTCATCACCCAGCCCCAGCAGACATCCCCATCCCCGGCTCGGCCTCCCCCTATCTGGTAGGTGAAATGCATTGTACCATTAAAAACGCTCTCCATTGTCGCCCTGGCATAATTCACAGCAACTAGATAGGTCTTGCGGCATTTAGCTTTGATGAGCCAGAGACTGAACCCTTGATATAATAATCTACAAAGAATGGTGTGTGATCGTCCATTTTTTCTCTCTGTCTAGCAACTAAGAAACCATTTAACACAGCGCAGCTTGCTTCTGACCTTGAGCTCATGTAAACACACTTATTAAAATCTATCTATTCTCCAAGAGCTACATTCTGATTGTCAGACTCGTTACTGAGACATATATCAGCCCCTTCGCTTGTCACTACTTTGCATTCCTGCCTTTGACTAAAGAATTTTTTATCCAGCCGAGAGGGAGAGAGAGATTGCCACAGAGGGAGAGGAGAGAGAGACGGAAAGGGGGAGAGGAAAAAGCTTAATTCTTACCTGCTCCTGAAACTATTTAAAGTCTGTTTCTTTTCTGGGGGAAAAAAAAAAAAAAAAAAAACTCCCGGGTGAATCTCGGTGGACAGCGGGACGCGGAGAATCAGTCACAGCCCGGGCGTTTAAGGGAGTCATCAGCGATCAAATGACGTTGATCCGCGCTGTAACCTTGTGGCGTATTTAATGTAAATAAGGCAGTTATGTTGCCAATCGCCGGGATACAAACACGAAGAGGTCCTCAGCCTCGCCTCCCGCGCCTGCCATTAGAGGCGACTTTATTTACAGACACTATTTAGAAGATCATGATAATTCTAAAACAATACTAGTGCCAAATGATTATGAAAATATGATTTTAATTAATCACGTAGTAGGCAAGGAAATTAGCATACGGTAATTAAACTTCGAGAAAAACGTCACGCAGGTTCTCTGCCTTATGGGTCCAGAATAATCATCACGCGGTGGGCTCCAGGACTTAATTATCAAACAAAATAACTTTTTTAAGGGAACTTTGCAAATGCTGGTCCTCAAGGCATCCGCTTTGGTAAATAATGTAAGGCGAGGTAACAAGGTGGAGATGTGAGTGATGCTGGAGGTTGGGATTCTGTGAAGCAAGGAAGAGGGGGAAAGAAGGGGGAAAAAGCTGAATAATGCAATTATGGATTCTCTGTCCTAGAGTTGACAAAAGCTGGTGCCTCAAAAGCCTCTTTGTTATGGGATTATATAATGATCCTGGTGTCATTATGGGAAAAAAAAATTCAGTAATAATAATAAAAGAAGTATCCAGATACACCAATGAGGAGCTTGTTTTAAAGAAAAGACTTGCATGTGACATTGGGGCATGTTAATAGCAGAAAGACAGGATCCAAAAGAGTTGACAAATAATGGAGGAGAGAGGGAGGGAGGAAGGGAGGGGGGAGAGAGAGAGAAAGAGAGAGAGAGTGAGAGAGAAAGGCCTGTGTTGTGCATGATTAAGAAGCATTGGAGACAGATTGATTATTCAAACGCCAAGCCACAGGGACACTTAAAACATTGATTCAGGTAAGACTTGTTCTAGCCTGCCTGATCTGAGTTCCCCTAAGATGACTGGTGGGTTTTAAACCAGGGCACCACAATACATAAAAAGCAAAGATAAAGAAAAAGCAGGGCACAGCCTCTCCACTCCCCACTCCCCCACCCGCCCACCCCCCACTCCATCCTGTGGAAGGAGACTGGCAGTGGCAGAGAACCAGTGAAAGAGTGGGGTTAGGTACAGAAAACTCCACGCTAAGAGGAGCAGTCAGTCAGCGGCTGGACTAGAAGCTCTGGTACAGACGGGACCCCGCTGCCCCTGGCACCTGGCCTTGGCACCTCGCTGCCTGTTATCCGGCTCCCCAGGCCTGACCTCAGTGGACGCCCGGCCTGGTCACCGCTGCCTGCACCCTTGGGCTCTGTCCTGAAAACCCAGGGCATTCTCGATCCTTATCTGTCTATCATCTATCTGTCTGTCTCTCTCGGCCCAGGATTTTGGGGAGGGAGAAAACGGTGTTTCCCCCAACCAGCTAGTTCTATGGGATTCTTAAAGTCCACTGAAATCTTTGTAATGGTGTTAAAAAAAAAAAAAAAAAAACAAACCTGCCTACCCCCCAAAAGTTTAGGAATTCAGTTCGCATTTTCCAATCCGATGTGTCTGAAATTCTCTTTGAACAAATTCCAAAATACAAGGGTTTTTTTTTTCTTGTATAGAAATTAGCATCGCAATCACATCAATGATATCACTATCTCTATGGGAATGATAGCCAGAGCAGTGGGGTGTTCTTTATTTCAATTCTTCGTGGATCAACTGATTATACTCTGTCGTCTTTTGAACCTGTTATTGTAAGTCAAGTGATTCTTTATAAGTGACAGCTCGGACAAAGAGGCGAGCAGGGCCGAGCAGGTCGAAAGGAAGTGGCCATATGGACTTGGAGAAAAGGCACTTTCTCCCCAAGAGAATGGGGGTGGCAGTCGCCTTTTAACCCTCGAGCCGCCGGCCCTGCAAGGGCCATGGGAGGGAGGGAGCCGAGCCTGGGGTCCTGGCACTGTCCTCGGGCACGTGGCAATGCCCATGGGTTTGGGCCCGAGGGCTGGCCTCCTGGCCAGGGCGCATCTTCCAGGCCCGAGGTGCCCGCGGCCTTCCAAGGCCGTTCTTCTCAGGAGGGCCGCGCTCCAGGCAACGTGGGGGACCTCGGCTGGTGCGCACCGCCCGCAGCTCGAGGCCGCAGAGATTTTGTGCGGCTCAGCTGCCCTGAGCCGACCAGGCAACGACCGCCCAGCACCTGGAGGCCGCGCCCCATGGCCTGAGCCCGGCGGAGGATTCCAGCGGGGGGTTCGCCGGCGCCCCCTGTCGGCGCCCGTGCGCTCTGCGTTCCCCGAGGACTCGTGCTGGCTGCCTTGGGGTGATGCAAACCTTCCTGGGCAACAGAGCTCCTTGGGGGTGGGAGTCAAGGTGCGATGCAAGGGGCGCTGGCCACTGACCAAAGGCTTGGAATCTTGCGGAGACCGAAACCTGACGCCTACCTAAAGCAGAGGAGTTCCTTCATAGAGGTTAGTGGCCACATCCGCAGCCTGTGGCTCTTTGATCCTTTCCCCCTTCTCCAGAATTTCTGTGCCTCTCTACCCTTATCCTCTAGCTCCGGTGCTGCCCGGAAGGCTTCTCCTCACTGACTCCCTTTCCTTCTTCTCAGACTCTGGAGTACTTCTCAGTGTCAGGGACTGGCCTGGCCAGGACTGGACCCCCGTGGCTGGAGTTCAAGCAGAGACACCCCCCACCCCCCAGGGCTCCACCCTGCACCCAGGAGTTCTGCAATCACCAATCCTCACAGCCCTCTCGCTGGACAGCCACTCCTCCCCTCCCCCAGGATACTCTGTCCCAGGCTTTCCCCTCTGCCGTTTCTTCTCCAAGATGACACCTGCTTTCTGCCTTCTTGAAAAGGATGGAAGTCATTGGGGTGAGTCTGAGTTAGTTGGATGATGGTCAATGGATAAAAGTTGAGTTCTTTGGTGACTCCTCTACCAGCTCAGAAGCAAGGGCCTTAGAAGCTCTACCATGTTGGATTATATCAGCACCTCTGTGCCTGCCTCCTTTGAAAGTAATACTTCTCCCACAAAATAGATTGGTTCTGACCTCTGTCTTTAAATGATCAAAAGGGACTGATTCATAAAATATTACCCAACTACTGCTTTAGAATTGTGCTTCCTGTGGCAGCAGTACTTGTTTTGGTTTGTTTCTATATTACTCCCCCCACCCCCATGCTATTCTCTTCCTCGTAACTTTTCTTGTGATATCAATAGGTTAAAAAACTAGCCATTGGCATGGCCACTGCCTGCAACCCAAAGACTGAAGCATAGGCAAAAGCATCCAGTGGGGCTGCTTGGGCTCGGGAGTGGAGGGGTAGACCAGAACCAAGTCCTCTGGCCCCAGACCTCAGTTTCCCCCCCTTATAAAGATACCCTCCAATGATGTGTAAAGTCCTATGATCACAGAGCGTCAGTGGCTCTGGGAGATTGGGAATAGCCTCCTTCAGGTCCACCCTCTTCAAGCAGAAGGAAGATGCTAAGAGATATGTAGAGGACCATCTGTTCAGTGGGAAGTTGGTTTGGACACTTTCATGGCCCCCATCTGGATTCTCACGGAGAGTCCCTGCTTCTCAATTTCAAGTGGCTCAGAAGGTCATCACCACCCAGCACGAGCTTTTCTTAACTCCGGGGGAAAGCCTGCCGGGGGTTCAACCATGAGGTTTCCTTCCCCTCCCTAAACGGTTTTCTCCACTGCTGAGGTCAGGCATCTCTCTCCTGGAGGAGACAGAGCAGCCTTCTCAGCAGTGGACACCTCAGGGTGAATGAGCCTTCAAAGACTCCAGGGAAAGTGGGTTCAGAGGTATGCCTTTAGAGGTGGGAGAGGTAATTCCCGAAAAAAGAGAAATGGAGAAGAATCTGAAATACATGGCCATTCTGCCATGAACTATTGGTCCTTGGCCATAGAGAAGCCAGCCGGGCTGTCTTCACCTCCTCCAGCATCCCCTTAAAAGCATTCTTTTAAAGACCTGGGGTCCTGTTCTCCACCCAGCCCCCAAAATCTTACACCTCTTCTGGTCTTTCAACAGAGGGAGGAAGTCAACATGGCAACATCTGTTTGTCCTCGCAGATCAAACCCTTATCCTAGCAGGAGAGCCTGCCTTTGCTCCCTAAGCCCGAAGACATCAGGGTGGGGCTCCTGCTGCAGGTCCCAGCCAAATTAGTGCATCCTAGCTCTCTGAACACTGTAATTGGTTCGGGAATAGAAATGTTACCTAAGCTGGTCCAATCACAGTGAAGTTTGTATTTTCTTTGTAAATAGACACCAGTGGAGTGGTTGAGTAGCAGGACAGCTGTGGTCCGGTCCCCAGGCTCACGCCAGGAGCGCAGAGAAGAGAACTGGCAGAGGCCACCAAGGAGGGCTGGGGATGATGCCCACGCAGCAGAAAGCAGAGCGGAAATGGAGAAATGAGCCTGCTTGTGTTAAGCCCTGCATCCAGCCACACCTGTAACCAGCCCCTTCCCGGCAGCTTTCCTTTCTGTGACCTGGAAAATTCCTGTTGTTACCTGAATTCCCTATGTTTTGGGTTTTCTGTCATTTGCCACAGAATGAGGCCTGATACACTCAATACCTAACAAAAACAAGGAATACCTGGACCAGGGATCATAAAACTCATAAGCAAGGCCGAAGTAAGGTGTGTGGGGCGGGGGAGAAGGGCTGGCAAAAGCAGGGGTGCTGATGCTCTTCCCAGCAAGAAAGCAGCCAGCGAACTTGCTGGAATTCTCTTAAAGCTACAGGTGTGCCTTGCTTTGCATAATAGCTCTGTCTCCCCACCCCACCCCATGTTTGTAAATAGAATTTTGGTGACTTAAATCTGATTTACTGCATTGGGACAGATAGTTATTCGAGGCCTCTCCATAGCCATCTTTTGTCAAGTGACTGGTCATATTCTGAAAGAACAAATGAATGGTAATTTATTAATAATTGCAATTTTCCTACCTCAGTCATATAGTTTAAAGTAAGATCAACCTGGATGACTTCGTGGTATCTTTGTATAAATTAGTCAAAAGCCAAGAAAATCTGCTGAGCGCTGTCAAATACAGTTAACAACTCTGCATTCTAGCTCCTTTGCAAGACTGCCGAGCTGGAATATACTGGGCAAACACTGAGTGTCAGCTTTGGGCCTTGCTCCTATCTGCAACAGTTATGGTCACGTTGAGTGAGGTTTACAGGAGTAGGGATCCATTAAGCTAGTGGACTTCCTGGCCTGAATGTGGCTTGTGCTGTGTTTAACTGCACAGGAGAGCTATCAGTTAGATAGCCCATAATCCCTAAATTTGGGGGACTTCTAAGACTGCAAATTAAAACAAAATATCAGGTTATGAAATAAAACTACCAGTGGGAAGGCAAGAGCTAATTTTCACAAGATGTCCTCAATGCCTTTATTATTCTCATTCAGGTTATACATATATTCACCATACAACACACAGCTGTGACTTGATCCCTACTTCTTCAAAGTTCCCAAAAGACCTAATATTACCTTGTTTGCCACTAGAAACAAAAGGGGCCAAATGTTGGGAAAATGTAGTTGTCCAGAATATTGTATAGTTACTTTTTGGATCCTGGATGGGGACTGGTCCATATAAGTCAGACAGAATTGACAAGAATGATTCCCCAGGGCTTCCCTGGGGAATACTGAGGTTTATCACCATCTGCAAGGAAACAACTGGGGAACAAATGAGAATGACCAAGTTAAGGCAAAAAAAATAATAATAATAATAAAAAATTCCCTTGATTCTAGCCAACCTTCAGAATTCTGAGTGAGCTTCCCTTGGGTCTGCCCAGGACACAAACCGCGGAAGTCAGACTGAGCAGCGAGCCGGGGGGCTAGGAGGTTGGCCTGGGAAATAACATCACTATAGACGTTGTATTTTAAATCCTGATTCCATCAAAGGTGTCTAGGTTAAAAGTTAAGTCTTAAGGATCTTGGGGAATCCGAGAAGGAAGATGAGAGGAGGGGAATGTGCTAAGTGTCACATGTATGTTGGAAGTGCCAGGCTCCAAGAGACCAAGCTGAATCAGATCATGCCATTTGGGGACAATGTCAGTAGTTCACGGGTGGCACGCTTAAATCCCTGAGAGAATCTCTGGCAGACTGTATCTGCACTGACACCCATGGTTCTAGAATCTTCCAGGGTATCCTGCAGTCTGTGCGTGGGCAGTCAACTAGCAGAGTCGAAATTGGGGGGATGGCATCTAGGGGTATAGGCAGGCAAATATGAAGCCACACTAGTGACTGGGGACAAATTAATTCATTTTGGTAAGCATGTGAGACATAGTTACATCCATCCAGCTTATCCAGCCCTCCTCCAACTCTGAGAGTCCCAATCCTTGGACCTCCCAAGGTTATAGCAGCCCACTTAAGGTGTGCCATCTAAGACTCTGCTTGTGGGATGCCCCCTCCCCACCCCCAAGCTAGGAGCATCCAGAAGACAAACATCAAGCCTCCTCCATTGCTAGACCTCAGGCCTAGTCTAGCCCCTGGCACAGTATGGGGTATAAGAGAGTTTTGCTGGAACTAATCAAGAATTTTGCTCTAATACTTAAGTAACTCATACTATGTACCAGGTACTTTTTAAAAAACTTTATTGATTAATTGAGTGAGTTAATGAATGAATGAATATATGAACATCCCTACTTAAAATGTGTTGTCAGCTCTAGAAACTAATTGCAACTTTTAAGAATCAATGTTATATTCTCTTATAGAAAGTAAATCTTGATTCACATAAAGAATAATTAGAAACATGGAAAAATACAAAGAAAATTATTATACCCCCCTTAATGTCACCCTGTTAGCTTTTTGTGTATTTCCTTCCAAGCATTTTTCTTTACATATCATTTTCTTTCTTTTTTTTTCTTTTTAACAAATTTTGAATCATTCTCTATAAGCAGTTCTGTGTCTTGCTTTTGTTCTCGAGCCTCTGTTTTAAAAAAAGAGGCAGCAGTCTTGGGGCACCTGGGTGGTTCATGTGGTTAAACATCTGACTCCTGATTTTGGCTCAGGTCATAATCTCAGGGTTGTGGGACTAACCCCCGTGTCTGGCTCCATGCTGAGTTTGGAGCCTGGTTAAGATTCTCTCTCTTCTTCTCTTTCTGCCCCCCATCTCTAAAAGAAAGAGAAAGAGAGAGAGAGAGAGAACAGGCCCAAAATGGAGTCACGTGTGCAAAGTTCCACAGAAGAAAACCAAACTTAATACTTAACCTAATTGAAGTTTCAACTTCCTCCAAGAATAAATCTTAAACCAGTCAATCTAGAATTTCCTGGCAGGACTAGTGAGGTAATCTGCCTCTGTCCCCCAAAGAAAGAAGAGTTAATCTACTATTTTATTGTCTCTGCTTCCTTCTGCCTATAAAAGTCTCTCATTTTGTTGAGTTCTTCGGAGCTCCTTTCCGTGTCCTAGATGGGATGCCACCTGACTCATTCATCATTTAAAAAGCCAATAAGATCTTTAATACTCAGCCGAATTCATTTTTTAACAGATTTGGTGGCAGCAGTGGGACTGAAGGGGACTTCCAATGGCTTCAGGGACAATGAGAAACACAGGCATAATCCTGTGAACTCTTTTGAGCATTTGTCCTTCTCATCATTTCCTAGGGCTATGGGTTAGTTCCTCTTAGTTCTGGGCTCTGCCTTCTTTGTGCTGAGTTCCTGATCTAGTTGGCTTTCTAATCTATAATTCCCATTTTGGAAAACAGTCCAGTCCACACTATTCATTTTTGGAACCTCCTGGTTCAGTCCTTTCTCTAGTCCCACACTCCACAGAAATCACCAGTGACATGCACAGAGTCTTCTCTTGGTCAAAGCACAGCAACATCTCTTGGATACTGGTGATACCTTAAGGTGCACATGGTTATTTGTCTTGTTTTGTGTTACTAAAGTTGTTGCTAATGGGAATTTCAAAAGTGACTGCAAAGTTGGTGGACATGGGTCAAACATTTACAGGCTGTTAGAGGGCTCATCACCTAACCCAAAGACTACCATGTTAGGATAAGCTGGCCATGGAATGGGTTATATTGACACTAGGTCATCCACCAAACTCAAGAAAATTCTCATGCAATGAGGTATATTGTAAAATACCACACAATCCCCAACCATAGAGCCACATTCCTTTTGGGGTTTAGTTTGGCTCCTAAACTTCAGGTCTTTAGAGACCTAAAGGCTTAACTGAAAAAATAAATAAGTAATAATAAAAATGGGATCCTTAAATTCCAAAGACTTGAGTGTACCACCTCCAACACACCTGCCTATTTTATGTCTAAGAGCTATGGTTCTGGAAGCTGTAAATATTTATTTAAAAGAAAGACAAAACTTATTAAAAATGACCTGTCATTATAATGGCCATTATAGGGAGCATGCCAATTAGGTAAGATCACTTTAGACGTGCCCTTGAAAGCAAGGGCTCTGAAATCAAACAAACATAATGGGGTACCTATTTTCATTACATGCAGAAGCCTCCAAAAACCTTTAAAAATTCTAAAATAACTTCACTGAAAGATTCGTTGTAGAACATTTAAAGACACTAGGGGGGAACTAAAACAAGATTGTCGTCAGTCCTACTGTACCCTCTTACCCTCCTTTGAGTCCTCGTTCTAGTAATCCTCTGTGTAAACCATCCTCCCACCCCAAAGACACCACAAGACCACAAAGAGAAGTCCACCACGTGTGGTTTTGCAGACGCTTTCACATCTACCCTCAGAGATGTTTCCCATATGGGCTTCTCCTAGAGTTGACAGGATCCTGAGGGGTTTTCTGGTAGACTGCTACATAGTTCCCTTAAACAGAAAAGGGAAGCCAAAATATAATTGTTGAAGAACATTGGCAAATTCTGGCAGATACCAGAGCCTACCGAGGTGATCCTGGGAAAGGTGGAGGAAGTCAGTGAAGGGTGAGATTTCTTACTAGAATTCCCCCACGTATCTCCCTATAGTGCCCAGCAGAGAGGGAAAAATGAATTCTCTTTTGCATCCTCTCTGGGATCGTCTCAAGTCCATGGGATTGTTCAATACTGCTGGAAATATTTACTGTTTCCAGCTAAAACCTGGCAAGATATTTAAAAGGAGTTTTAAGGGGCGCCTGGGTGGTTCAGTGTGTTAAAGCCTCTGCCTTTGGCTCAGGTCATGATCCCAGGGTCCTGGGATTGGGCCCCACATCGGGCTCTCTGCTTGGCAGGGAGCCTGCTTCCTCCTCTCTCTCTCTCTCTGCCTGCCTCTCTGCCTACTTGTGATCTCTGTCTGTCAAATAAATAAACTTTAAAAAAAAAAAAAAAAAGGAAAAGAAAAGGTGTTTTAAGTAGGTCTGTAGTCAAAAGTTGACCAGATTGAAAGCTGATATTCAGACCCTGATAGAAATCATTTTAGGCCTCCTCTCCTGAGCTAAAATGAAGTTATCTACCCAGAGGGAAAGGTCATTTAAAACTGAGGGAGAGGAAAATATTTTAAGTGTCTTCTCTACAAATATTATTAGTTAAAAGATTTAGCCATCTGAGCAGGTAAGCTTAACTTATTACACCTACCAGAGAAACAACTTAGAGTCAACCACTAGTAAATCTTGTATTGGTGCATGTGATTCATAGTAGTAATTTTATTTTTTTTAAAAGATTTTATTTATTTATTTGTCTGAGAGAGAGAGTGAGCACAAGCAGGGAGAGTGGTAATGGGGGAAGTAGGCTCCCCACTGAGCAAGGAGCCCAATGCAGGACTTGATTCCAAGACCCTGAGATCATGACCTGAACCAAAGGCAGACACTTAACCGACAGAGCCACCCAGGCATCCCCATAGTGGTAATTTTAAAGTGGAAGCTGTAAGGCCTCTTTTGTCTGCCTATATGTTTGCGTGTATGTGTCTTTCCATGTATCTATGTTGTGGATGAGTGATGTTTTCTACCTCTGGATGGTGTTACTAAAATCAATGTGTGAAAGAGACCTATTTAATTAGATTGAAGAGAATTAAACACTCACATGAATTAAGGATTCATAGCATTCTCGGACATAGAATAGAAACTAACCCAAATACTTCTCAGGTTCATGTAATCTGAGAAAATGTTTGGTATTAAAGTTAATTTAAGTTTGTTGTTTAAGTTTTTTGGTTTAATTAAAATAGACATGTCTTTAGAGTTATCAACATTGAATAGATGCAATTTTTGTTCCTTCTGGGTTTATTAGTCAAATAAGTTCATGTTATCTCTGTTACAAAATTTGTTAGCAAGTAAAATAACATGGTATGATGAAACTTTTATAAGTAATTAAATGTAATTGTTGGGAACAAGTAAATTAAATAGATGAAGCAAGATAAAAGTTTCTGGGTAATTTTTAAAAATAGTTTCCCAGATCTTTTTGGTAACCTGAAACCTTTAAGTTTTGCCAAGTTAATTTAAATAATGGATAGTCATTAAATATCTAGATCATTTCCAAATAAGATAAAATACACACGAAAAAATTAATTACTAAAAATGGGCTTGTCCACAATTGGCTTTCTTTACAGAGAAACTAAAGATATTTTGGGTCTACTAATAAACACGTTTTGTGCCATGTTGAGAAATTTACTATGAGAAAGCGTATGTTTCTAAAAATTATAAAACTATTTATAACATTTATAACATCAAGCCACAGAATGCTAATGTAAAGGACAGTTCCCTGATGTTTGTTTCTTTATTTCACACACACACAAAAAGGTTTTTTGGGTTAAAAATTCTAGTATGTATAGCTAAAGCTACTAGAAATAATAAGGGAAATACCTTCACATTCAGGGAAAGTAGGATGTGTGTTTGCAGTAAAAGAAGGTATGTGGAATGGAGATGCATTTTTCCTAAAAGAAAGAAGACGATGACGAGGAGGAAGAGGAAGAAGAGGAGAAAGAAAGAAAAGAAAGAAAGGAAGAAAGAAAGAGGAAAGTTAGTTTTTGTCCTAAAGTGAGACTGGCTGTTTCAGAATAGGAAAGAGAAAAAAAAAAAAAGAAAAAAAATTGTAGAAAGTTTATGGAAAAGGATTCTTGGGAAAGGAACTTTATGTGTGGTCAGGCTGGTTAAGAATGAAATAAATTTATGTTAAAAAAAAAAAGAATGGGTTTTAATATAAAAAATACACTGGTACCAAATTAGAATGCTTTCTCTCTGTTAAAAGGGCAAAGTTTCCTTGAACCTTTGGTCTCCTTTTGGTAACGGATTGTAAAAGTTTATTTGCTTTTAAAATAATGTGCTTCAAAAGCAGAGATTCTGTGTCTTACCAAAATAATTTGTTTTGCTTTGTTGTGCCTTTATCACCAGGTCCTTGCTTACTTGAGAAAACCAAACCTTCTTTATTAGAACAGATAACAGTTTTTCCCATTATTTAACAACTGTTTAACTTTCTGTATTTTCCTGAGATGTCTTTAATTGTCACTATAGTTCAATAGATGGAACTAGGTATTGTCTCACAGTGAGCTTTGATACTATTTGACCACGTGTTTTTAAACTTCTTTATATTTTTGATGAACATACCCAAATCAAATTCTAAAGGAAGTCTTTTTGTCCCCAAAATAACTTTGGGATTTTCCAGGGAGTCCCTGGAACATCTCAAAAAATTTGTTCTCTCTCCTTATAAAAAGAGAGATGCTAAATTAAGTTTATTTGATATGCTAAATGACACGGGCAACATTGTCAAATAAGAAGTTAATACTGAGCTTTCTTTATGTTGTATTTGTCTAGGTACATGTTCTAAGGGTTCCAGAAATAGTATGAAATTCCTAAATTCTAATATATCCTGGGATAATGTTATCATCACAATTCTAGTTATCATTTTGCAATTTTGAGTGCCACAGAAATAACTAAATTTCCTTGGCAATTCCATTGTAATCAACTCACATCAGATCTTTAATGGGCATGTTTTAAGTCTTCTTGATATTCAGATTATTGTTTCACTCTGATGCTTTTGCAAAAGTGTTCCTGAAAAAGTACTCCATCTTCAATAAGATTCATGGAAAGGACTTTGATAAGTACAGGCTTATGATAACTTAGAGATCATAAAATTGAACTAGGTAAAAATTTCCAGAACTAATGGAAAAACTGGATTCAAGCAGATAATGAGGAGAATGCCTTTTTGTTTGAAAACATAACTGGTCCTCTAATGTTTTGTTTTTCCAGATTTAAGGAAGTTTTTCTCTTAAGCTAGCTATGAATTACAGCAATTACAGTATACCTTTATAAAGAAAGATAAAACATTCATTTTTTCTCCCTACCTTTTCCCTTCAGAATCTGGAAATCCTTATTTTTTTTCACAGAAATATGACTGTTTGCATAAGTTCAAAAAGAATCTGTTCTTGCAATGGGACACAATTGAAAGCATTGACTATATTACTGGAATATACCAGATGCTACTGCAGGTAAAAACAAAAACAAAAACAAAAACAAAAAACAAAACAAACAAACAAACCAAAAAAAAAGCAAACAAACAAAAAAAAACACAAGATGGCAAGTCCTTGCCTCACCTTCCTGGCCTCTGGGGTTTTTAAGAGTTCAATCTGAGATTCCCAATGAAATGTTCCAGCAAAGCAGTCTTAAAAAGAACTTAGATGGTCCATCACTATTCTTGCTGTGCTTATGTAAATAATCAAGCTGAGTTTAATGCAAATCAGTTTTACTGTGATTATCTTTGGGGAAAATGGGGGTAATTGTAGAGAGAAAAATAGTACATTTCACTTTGTAGATGTTAGATTCGAATCCCGTTAATTGTCTTTGATGTTTTGTTATACAAAACTGTATAAACTGGACTCAATCCTGAATTCTTTCAGGTTCCTCAAATAAATATTTGGCCATGACTCTCTAAACTAAAATTTCTGATTTTCTCCCACCTTCCTATTTGAAATCAACAAGAACAAAGTCTTCCCTTAACTCTTTCTGGAAAGGACTATACTAGGTCCTCCTCACTCCCCATATGGCAGTCCAACTTCAAGAACTAGACATTTTGATAAACATGTCACAGCTAAAGAAGGCTTCACCTGACACCTGCTCCTGTGCAGTTGCAGATCCAAATCAAATAGATGAGAAAGAGAAGTAGCTGACATCAAGGTAGACTGCTTCTACCCAAGACATCTCATCAAGACTTCATACTTTAACTAAACATGGGACCCTTTTCTCTTCTCTTTCTTTCTTTGTTCTGGCATTGACCTGGAAAGATAACACCGTCACTTACATCTGCCTGGCCATTACTAAGGGGGTCTTTCAGACCACTGGATTTAACACCAAAAACTCCAGGCTCTGTCCATGACACTAGAAATACCTAAACCATTTCCCTGTCTCTGGTTAACAGCTCCAAATCCAGGCAACCTTGCATCTAAGCTCGAACATAAAAAGGGACACAAGGCAAGAGTAATCAGAATAAAACTGCCTGTGTGGTCCACAGACCCCTAAATTTTGCAGTCCTCCATGGCTGTCCCCTTTCCAGTCCTGACTCACAGACTCAAAAGGGAATTACCAGGAGGCATTCCTCATTGAAAATTAGCTTCCTTTGGTAGATCACTGCTCCTCTGAAGTTCCGATAAAGAACTTTTCCTTTAACTCTTGAAAGTACTGTGAAATCTGTTGCTAAAACCATAGCTTCCCAACAAAAATCCTTAGACTCTCTGGCCAAAATTGTTCTTGGTAATGACTTCCCTTAATTATCTTTTAGTTGAGCAAAGAGGGGTCTGTGCTGTGGCCAACACCACCTGCTACCCCTGAGTTAATATGTCTGGGAAAGTTGAAACTTACTTAAATAAGATCACTGAGCAAACTACTAGGCTTAAAAAAGATGACTCCTTGAGTGGAGTCTTTCTTTGGCTTATTTAACTTTGATTTGGTCTTGGGGATCTTGGTTCCAAAGTGCACTCAAGACATTGAGAATATCCTGCTTATAAAAATCATAGAAGGGGTGCCTGGGTGGCTCAGTGGGTTAAAGCCTCTGCCTTCGGCTTAGGTCATGATCCCAGGGTCCTGGGATCCAGCCCCCACATTGGGCTTTCTGCTCAGCAGGGAGCCTGCTTCCCCTCCTTCTCTCTCTGCCTGCCTCTCTGCCTACTTGTGATCTCTGTCTGTCAAATAAATAAATAAAATTTTTTAAAAAAAATAATAATCATAGTAGTCCCTCTGGTGGGCTGTATTCTCTCAAAAGTTTCAAATGCATGTTTGCAGCTACTAACCACCAAGCAAATGATCTCCCTAAGACTAGAGCATCAGGAAAGGAATGAAGAGAACGACCAACTTAAAAATGTAAATCCAGGGGCGCCTGGGTGTCTCAGTGGGTTAAGCCTCTGCCTTCAGCTCAGGTCATGATCTCAGGGTCCTGAGATTGAGCCCCGCATTGGGCTCTCTGCTCAGCAGGGAGCCTGCTCCCCCCCCCCACCCCACCGCCTGCCTGCTTGTGATCTCTCTCTCTCTGAAATAAATAAAATCTTAAAAAAAAAAAAAAAGTAAATCCTGGGTGCCTGGGTGGCTCGGTCATTAAACATCTGCCTTCGGCTCAGGTCATGATCCTGGGACCCTGGGATCAGTCTCCCTGATCAAGCCCCGCATCAGTTCCTGCTGTCTCTCTCTCTCTCTCTGTCAAATATATAAAAATCTTTTTAAAAAGATGTAAATTCAAAGTAGTGACCTCCGAATGCCACAGAGGTTAAGCAGACATCCTCATGACCTCCAGATATCACAGAGGTTCAGCAAACGTCATGACCTCTGAATACCACACAGGATCAGCCAAAACTGTAAGAACTTTGGAGCGGTAGCTGGAGTGGTGCCTTACATTTTGATCAGATCTCTCAGTTAAGTGGGGGGTGATATCAAAAGAGATAGCTAGTCCAAAATTGAGTCACTTGGGCTAAGCCCCACATCAGCAAACCAAGACTTAATATCAAATCCAACTACAGTTTTAACCTCCCCCAGGAATAAGCCCTCAACTGGTCCATCTGGAAATTCCTGGTCAGCCCTAGTGAGATAATCCACTTGGTAGACCTCTCTGTCCCCCAAAGAAGAAGAGAGAATCTATGCTTTCCTTGTTCCTGCCCCTTCTGCCTATCAAAGTCTCTCATTTTCTCAGCTCTTCAGAGCTCCTTTCTATTTCCTAGAAGGGATGATTCCCAGCTCATGAATCATAGAATAAAGCCAATTAGATCTTCAATACTCAGTTGAATTTTGGTTTTCAACACCTTGTAGCACAAGGCATTTCCCCACATTATTGAATATTCTTCGAAAGCATGATTTTATGACTACAAAGTGTTCCATAAAATGGATGCAACATAATTTATTTAAACAATCTCTTATTTTGGGACATCTAAATTGTTTCTAATTTCTTGTTCTCTCAAAAGCGTTGGAGAAGAGGGAGGAGTTAGACGGCAGGGGAGTAGGAGACTTAAATACCATCAGGTCCCAGGAGTTCCGCTAGATGGTTATCAAACCATTCTGAACACCTACAAACTCAACAGGACAGAGAAGAGAAGAAGAGCAGCAATCCTAGGAACATAAAGTCAACCACTTTCTGGAAAGTAGGATGTGTGCAGAAGTGAATCCAAGGCAACATTCAGGAAGATAGACTGCAGGGGGAGAGGCCAGCTCCCGGCAAGCAGTGGAGCAGTGGAGCAGAAAATCAGAACTTTTAAAAGTCTGCTCCATGAAGGGAGATCACTCCTGAGGCTAGCAGGGGGCGCAGCCCTTTAGGGACAGTGTGGTCAGGTCCTGCGGGGGTGTCTGAGTGTAGCAGAGCTGACAGGTATCAGAGCAGGGAAGCCAGCTGCAGAGATGGAGCCAAGAAGTGGGCTCTTAGCTCGGGGTTACCTTTAACCATGATCCGCAGCAGATGGCCCACTGCTCTTTGAGCAGGGACCCCATCAGTGGCAGACCTGGGCAGACTCACCTTCCTCCTCCAGGAGAAGAAGCACAGGGGCACACTGCAGGAATCTTCTGGGTTTGGAGACTACAAACAGGGCCATGCACCAGAGATATAAAAACTCAGTCACAGGCTGAGTGAGCTCAGAGTGTGGCCGGAGGCCAGGGAGACAGGAGGGATTGACTGCTTTTCTCTGAGGGTGTACTGAGGAGTGGGACCCTGAGCTCTCAGCTCCTATGGGGCCAGGTATTGGAAGTCTGCCCTTTTCATTCCCGTCCTCCAAAGCTCTGCAGAAAATATTCAGGGAACAAAAGCTCTGAGACCGAACCTGGGTAGATTACTTAGCCTGAACCCTGGCGAGGGCAGTGCAATTCCTCCTCGGGCAAAGACATTTGAGAATCACGGCAACAGGCCCGTCCCCCAGAAGATCAGCAAGAACATCCAGCCAAGATCAAGTTCACCAATCTACTAAAACTGTGAAATTCCAGAGCTAGGGGAATGCAGCTCATAGAATTCATGGCTTTCTCCTCCATGATCCTTTAGTCTTTCAAAGTTAAAGTTTCTTTTAATTTTGTTTTTTTCTTATTCTATTTTTAAAATTTTTTCCTCTTTCCTATTTTAACATTTTAAAAATTATTTTATCTTCTCAATACCTTAATTTTTTTCATTTTCATTTTCATAGTTACAGTCATATTTTATCCCTTCATTGTATTTAACCTTATTTTTTGAATACATATAAGTTTTTTTTTCTTTAAAAATGTGGGATACAATTTCTTCTAATAGGTCAAAATATACCCTAAATCTAGTACATGACTTTGTTCTAGTCTCCAGCCTGATCACCGTCTTTCCTCTTTGTTTTTTTCTTTTTCATTTTTCAACAAACTTCTTATCTTATCCATTCCTATTTTAGAATTTTTTTCTTAATTTTCACCTTTACATTCATATTCCATCCCTTCATCGTGTTTACCATTATTTTTGTATATATATAAATTTTTCCTTCTTTAAAATTTTGAGAGGTTGTTTCTTCTAACAGACCAAAATTCACCCATAATCAAGTGTATGACTCTATTCTATTCACCAGTCTATATGTAAATATGTATTTTTTTCCTTTGTTTCCCTCCTTTCTTCTCTCCCTTGTGTCAGGTCTCTTCTGATCTGGTTAGTGTATATCTTTCTGGTGTTGTTGCTACCTTTTTAGTATTTTGTCCTCTCATTCATCTGTTCTTATCTGGATAAAATGACAAGGTGGAAACACACACACACACACACACACACACACACACAGGAAAGAAGAACAAGAGGCAGTACCGATGGCTGGGAACTAATCAATATGGACATTTGGAATACGTCAGAACTAGAGTTCAGAATGATGATTATCAAGGTGCTAGCTGGGCTCAAAAAAAGCATGGAGGATATTAGAGAATGCTTTCTGGAGAAATACAATCCCTTTCTGGAGAAATAAAAGAACGAAAATCTAACCAAGTTGAAATCATAAAAGCTATTAATGAGGTGTAATAAAAAATGGAGCCTCTTATTTTGCAAAACATTGTGGATATTCCCTAAGAAATTAAAAATAGAGCTACCCTATGACCCTGCACTTGCACTACTTGGTATTTACCCCAAAGATACAGATGTTGTGAAAAGAAGGACCACCTCTACCCCAATGTTCATAGCAGCAATGGCCAGTTGGCAAACTGGAAAGAACCAAGATGCCTTTCAATGGACTAATGGATAAAGAAGATAGGATCCACATATACTATGGAGTATTATAACTCCATTAGAAAGGATGAATGCCCAACTTTTGTATCAACATAGACGGGAATGGAAGAGATTATGTTGAGTGAAATAAGTCAAGCAGAGAGAGTATTATTATACAGTTTCACTCACTTGTAGAACATAAGGAATAACACATAGGACATTGGGAAATGGAGAGAAGTGAGCTGGAGAAGATGGGAGTGGAAGACAAACCATGAGAGACTGTGGACTTTGAGAGACAAACTGAGGGTTTGGGGGTGGGGCGGGGTGTGGGGGAGCTTGGTAGTGGGTACTGTGGAGGGCACGTATTGCATGGAGCACTGGGTGTGGTGCACAAACAATGAATTTTGGAACACTAAAAAAAATAATATTTTTAAATGGAGGCTCTTACTGCCTAACATAAATGAGGCAGAAGACAGAACTACTGATATAGAAGACCAATGATGGAGAATAAAGATGCTGAGCAAAAGAGAGACAAATAATTACTGGATCACGAGAAGAGAATTTGAGAAATAAGTGATACCATAAGATGAAACAATATTAGAATAATTGGGATCCCAGAGAAGAAGAAAGAAAGAGGGGCAGAAGATATATTGGAGCAAATTACAGCAAAGAATTTCCCTATTTGGTGAAGGGAACCACGATCAAAATCCAGGAGGCAGAGAACCCCCTCAAAATCAATAAAAATAGGTCCACACCCCAACATCTAATAGTAAAACGTACAAGTCTCAGTAAAAAAGAGAAAATCTTGAAAGCACCTTGGGACAAGAAGTCTATAACATACAATGGTAGAAATATTAGATTGGTAACAGACCCATCCAGAGAGAGCTGGCAGGTCAGAAAGAACTGGTATGTTATATTCAGAGCACTAAACAAGAAAAACATGCAACCAAGAATACTATATCCAGCTAGGCTGTCATTGAAAATAAAAGGAGAGATAAAAAGCTTCCAGGACAAACAAAAACTAAAAGAATTTGCAAACACCAAACCAGCCCTACAGGAAATATTGAAAAGAGTCCTTTAAGCAAAGAGAGAGCCTAAAAGTAACAGACCGGAAAGGAACAGAGACAATATATAGTAACAGTCACCTTACAGGCAATACAGTGGCACTAAATTAATATCTCTCAATAGTTACCCTGAATGTAAATGGGCTAAATGCCCCAATCAAAAGACACAGGGTATCTGAATGGATTAAAAAAAAAAATAAGACCCATTGAGGAGAAAAACTGAGAGCTATTCTGCTAAGATCAGGAACACAGCAGGGATGTCCATTATCACCACTGCTATTCAACATAGTACTAGAAGTCCTAGCCTCAGCAATCAGACAACAAAAAGAAATTAAAGGCATCCAAATTAGCAAAAGAGAAATCAAACTATCACCCTTTGCAGATGATATGATATTATATGTGAAAAACCGAAAAGACTCCACTCCAAATCTGCTAGAACATGTACAGGAATTCAGTAAAGTGTCAGGATATAAAATCAATGCACAGAAATCAGTTGAATTTCTTTACCCAACAACAAGACAGAAGAAAGAGAAATCAAGGAGTCAATCCCACTTACAATTGCCCCCAAAACACAAGATACCTAGGAATAAACCTAACCAAAGAGACAAAGAATCTAGACTCAGAAAACAATAAAGTACTCATGAAAGAAATTGAGAAAGACACAAAGAAACAGAAAAATGTTCCATGCTCATGGATTGGAAGAATAAATATTGTGAAAATGTCTACGCTACCTAAAGCAGTCTATACATTTAATGCAATCTCTATCAAAACACCATCAATTTTTTTAGAAGAAATGGAACAAATAATCCTAAAATTTATATGGAACAAGAAAAAATCTTGAATAGCCAGAGGAATATTGAAAAAGAAATCCAAAGTTGCTGGCATCACAATTCCAGACTTGAAGCTCTATTACAAAGCTGTCATCATCAAGACAGTATGGTACTGGCACAAAAACAGACACATAGATCAATGGAACAGAATAGAGAGCCCAGAAATAGACCCTCAACTCTATGGTCAACTAATCTTCGACAAAGCAGGAAAGAATGTCCAATGGAAAGAAGACAGTCTCTTCAACAAATGGTGTTGGGAAAATGCGACAGCCATGTGAGGAAGAATGAAACTGGACCATTCCCTTACAGCACACAGAAAAATAGACCCAAATGGATGAAGGACCTCAATGTGAGACAGAAATCCATCAAAATCCTTGAGGAGAACTCAGGCAGCAACCTCTTTGACCTCAGCCACAGCAACTTCTTCCTAGAGACATCGCCAAAAGCAAGGGAAGCAAGGGAAAAATGAACTCTTGGGTCTTCATCAAATCAAAAGCTTTTGCACAGCAAAGGAAACAGTCAATAAAACCAAAAGACAACTCACAAAATGGGAGAAGATATTTGCAAACAACACCAGATAGAGGGCTAGTATCCAAAATCTATAAAGAACTTATCAAACTCAACATCCAAAGAACAGATAATCCAATGAAGAAATGGGCAGAAGACATGAACAGACATTTCTGCAAACAAGACATCCAAATGGCCAACAGACACATGAAAAAGTGCTCAACATCACTCGCCATTAGGAAAACAAATCAAAACCACAATGAGATACCACCAGTCAAAATGGCTAAAATTAACAAGTCAGGAAATGACAGATGCCGGCGAGGATGCAGAGAAAGGGAAACCTTCCTACACTGTTGGTGGGAATGCAAGCTGAAGCTTCCACTCTGGAAAACAGCAGGGAGATTCTTCAAAAAGTTGAAAATAGAGCTATCTTATGACCCAGCAATTGCACTACTGGGTATTTATCCTAAAGACACAAATGTAGGGGCTCCTGGGTGACTCAGTGGGTTAAAGCCTTTGCCTTCAGCTCAGGTTATGATCCCAGGGTGCTGGGATCGAGCCCTGCATCGGGCTCTCTGCTCAGTGGGGACCCTGCTTCCCCTTTCCTCTCTGCCTGCCTCTCTGCCTACTTGTGATCTCTGTCTGTCAAATAAATAAATAAATAATCTTTTTTTTTTTTTTTAAAGATACAAATGTAATGATCCAAAGGGGCACGAGCACCTGAATGTTTATAGCAGCGATGTCCATGATAGCCGAACTATGGAAAGAACTTAGATGTCCATTATATATATACAATGGACTGCTATGCAGCCATCAAAAAATGAAATCTTGCCAGTTGCAATGATGTGGATGTCTCTAGAGTGTATTATGCTAAGCGAAATAAATCAGAGAAAGACAATTATCATATAATCTCTCTGATATGAAGAATTTGAGAGACATGGCAGGGAGTCGTGGAGGGTAGGGAGGGATAAAATGAAACAAGATGGGATCGGGAGGGAGACATACCATAAGATACTCTTAGTCTCAGGAAACAAACTGAGGGTTGCTGGGGGGGGGAGGGGATGTAGGGAGAGCTCTCCCGGACATTGGGGAGGGTATGTGCTAGGGTGAGTGCTGTGAAATGTGTAAGACTGATGATTAACAGACCTGTACCCCTGGGGCAAATAATACCTTGTGTGTTAATTTTAAAAATTAAAATTTAAAAACTATTGAAGAGAACATTTCCATAGTTAAATTTTTGTTTGCATCTGGATATGGCCAGTTTTGAGCCTCCTCCTAGGCATTGCCAACTTTCTTTCTAAAAAGGCTACCCCAATGTGTGCTTCCCCCACTCCTGTCTCTTACTGTCTTATGCCCATGCACACTCAGGAGGCTTTAGGACGTGTCTCACAAGCACGTAAGAGGATATTAATGTTTCCTGCACATCACATCACTGCAGGTGGGTCGGCCTTCTGATTATTGTCACGGTGTTTAATTTTCAGCAGGTTCCTGTTGCACCCAGGCTCCTCTATCAGCTCTAGGGACCTCCACATAGGTCCCTCAGCCTCCAGCAGGGAACAGACAGGACCTCCTTGACCTTAAAGGAAACACTGTATCTCTTTGCTCCTCTTTGCTCTAGAGAGATATAATCACGGCGGGAGCCTAGACTGGTCCTCCTGCCAACTGCCCACTCAGAAACTCCGCTCCTACAATCTCTCTCCCTTTGCTCGCTTAGGGGCTATCTAGGCTGTTGGTGAGGATTTTACTGTTGTTCCAAAGGAGACGTGGAGAGAGTCGCCTAGAGGGGCTGAACACGGGCCCTGGGGTCTGGCTGCCTGAATCCAGGTGCCAGTCCCACCAATTTAAAGCCTCATGACCTGCAGCCAATTACTTAACCTGCACATCTGAAAAATGCAACCCCCGCCTCATGTGCTCCTTTGGGGAGCTCAGGGAGTCAGCACTTAGCATGATGCTTAGCGTTCACTTACATCTGTCAGTGATCTTTAACTGTTCAATGTGTACTTTTTCATTAACTAAGAATGAGACGAGGAGTGAACATACCACACCATTTTGTGCAGTGGTTCAGGGACCTGGAGACATTTTGGTGGAATTCCTCCCAGCACACCCCAGAAACCCGGGCCTTCTGCATGGGAAATCTCTCTGGGCTTCGGAGAAGCTCTGTTCTGCGGCTCACACACACTCCTAACGTAAACACAGAAGCCCCACCACAGGGACCAGCCCACTTTCTGCCAGCAAACTGTCTAGAATGTAAGATCTGAATCCGTGGGTCCAGAATGGCCACCCTCCAAACCCCCAGACTTCCAGAAACTCCACCTAGCCTTTGTCACAAATGCCCTTTTTAAGCGAGCTGCTCTGGGCACTCACATACAGAGAACGTCATTCTTTCTCTTTGGCAGTGGGCACTTGCGGGTCACACACTTTAAAAAGAGAACTTGATTTTGTGGCTACATTTAATCTGGGTTCACTCTTGCCCTTTGCCTCTCCTCTCTCATATCTGAGGAATGCTCGATGGGTTATGGGCAGCTATTTTATGAATTACTTATTCATCTTTGTACAAGTGCCGCAGCGAGTTAGCCTTCCTGATGTGGACAGGCGGAAACACAGTTGTGTATCCAAGAAAGTCCAATTCTCCCACAGCTCTCCTAAGCAAAATCTCTGGAAGGTAACAAAATGGTCAGATTATTGTTGCATCCCCCAGAACGCCCTGATCCCCGCAACATAGCCCTTACGAGCGACTGCCGGCCGCTAGGGCTGCCACACTCACACTAAGACTCATGTGGACGCAGCTCGCCCAGACACCCTTGAAGCCAGATGCAACTTTGTCCAGCCTTATTGGGATATAACTGACATTGAACATTGTGCAAGTTGAAAGTGGACCATGTGATTGTCAAATACATCTATATGTGGCAAAACACTTACCACAATAAGAATAGTTCACACACACCCCAACCCCAAATAGTGGCCATTTTGTTATGGTGATTACAATGAGAACATTCAAGATCTATTTTCTCTCTCTCTCTTTTTTTAAAGATTTTATTTATTTATTTGACAGACAGAGATCACAAGTAGGCAGAGAGGCAGGCAGAGAGAGAGAGGGGAGAAGCAGGCTCCCCACTGAGCAGAGAGACTGACACGGTGCTCAATCCCAGGACCTTGGGATTATGACCTGAGCCGAAGGCAGAGGCTTTAACCCACTGAGCCACCCAGGTGCCCCTTCAAGATCTATTTTCATAGTAACTTTTGGACCCATACTCAGAACCCTCTTCAGATGCAACTTTTGGAGCCGAGGGTCAGCAGGTCAACACTCAGATGTTTCTGTTACAAGATGTTTCTGCTCTTTATGGTGAATGCCATGAGAAAGTGAGTTTCTAGCAGGCTGGGAGGAAATCCTATGGGGCCGTAGGAGGACAGGGGACAGATTTCCCACTGTGCCCCTCCAGAATGTGTCCCAGCGGCATGAGACTCACCCAGACAGACCCAGGAAGGGACACAATGTTTGTCAGATGGATACGGTGACTGGCTTTCCCACCACCTTCCAGAATGTGCTCTGTTTTGTTACGAAATGCAACACATCAGAGCTGGTATTTTGGAGGCTAATCCAGAGAGGAAAGATTTTGTAAAGATTTTCTCTTAAGGATCAACTTTGCACCCATGAGACTTGAAATAAGTCATAATTCAGGAATTTAAAGACGAAATTATAATGTAAGGCTTTGACATCATGAGTGCGGTCGCGGGGGGAGGAGAGGCCTGAGAAGGGGACAGGTGTCTGCACGTGAAGCAGCCCAGTGAGAAGTGGGGTCAGGACCTGGATGCGGCGAAAGAGGGAAGGTGGGGTTTGCAGGAGCGTTCCCCAGGGGAGGGGCGGGGAAGGACCACCCACACAACCCAGGTCCCTGCCAGACCCTGTGGCGACAAGGAGAGCAGTGGAATCAGGGCACAGGCCCCGCCCTGGGGACAACCCCAAGTGCCTTCTGCCGGATGCTGGAGTCCACAGTGAATGGCCTTGGCCTGACTGTCAGCATTGAGACAGGAGCTCTTCAAAACTAATGTAGATTTTTGTCCTTTGTGTGCTCTGTGAGCACAGGTTGCTGCCTCCCAGAGACTCCGTCCCTGGCTCTTGCACGAGTGAACGAATGAATGAATGCCTATTTCCACATCCCATAAAATGCCAGTGTTCAGTGCAACAGGAGAGTTTTGTAACTTGGGAAACTGTGCATTAATCAGAATTGTAGGACTAATTGAACAGAAAATGGGAAAAGCAAGAAAGGTGGGTACAGTACTTTATTTACAAGACAATCCCGATTTTATCCATGCACACAGAAATGTTCTCTTACCTGAGGCAAGCATCTGATCTGTGGTGCACCCTTTGAAATACCCAGAGGACGATCGTTGCTAACATGTGAAGAATTTCCTTTCAGCCTCTTTGTTCTGCCTAGATTATGCATACTTACCTGTTACATACGTATTATGTCAAGAACAAAGGTATAGGAGGAAATTCACCCACCTACTCCTGGTGATTCTGGATGGTGGGGTTGTGGATGATTTAACTTTTAGTCTTGGCAGATTCTAGGGTTTTCTAAATTTCATACAGTAGGCACATCGACAAATTGCTTAAATGAACAGAAGGCCTGTGATTCAGATTTGGGGAGAGCTGGGCAGGAGGGTCATGGGGGTAGAGGGACACCTGCTCCAGGTGTGTTTGGGCAAAGCTATGAAGGCCTCCCACTGGTTGAGCAACAGTCTGGCCACACATTGGGTTCTGAGCACCACCACCCACCAAGCCCAGCACCTAACAGGCCCGGCAGGCACGGACCGCTTGCCCTCAAAGGGAGGAGGGTGTTGATCGCTGCTAACCCTGCCCCAGACAGTGGGGACCTTGACCCAAGCAGCTCTCAGTCTTCCAGTCTCAAAGAGTCAGTCAAGGGCTTGTTCATCTGCTTTCTCATTCCCACCTCACCACAGCTGGGACCTCAGTGCATGACCACTACTTTGCTGATGCAAACACCAAGGATCTGGGAAGATACTAGGAAGAGGCGAGTCCCAAGCTGTCCTTGTGCCTGATTTCCAGACATACGTACTTCCTGGCGCTCTGAACCGTCTTGATGTCTTGATCCTGCCCCGCCCCTCCAGCTAAGCAGGCCAAGAAGGAGGGAGGAAAGGCTGAGGAGCAGCTGGCAAGGTCTGAAAGGCTTAGAAAGACTTACTAACAATGTGCCTCTCGGTGTTAGAGAGAAGGCGAGGACCTTGGACGTGCTGCCCAGCCTGCAGACTTGCCAGCGACCGGGTCATTCTTCCTGCTAGGGTGCACGCGTGTCACTGGGTAGACCTGGGGAGCCCCAGGGAAGCATCTTCAGAGCTGTGTGACTGTGGGGCACTCTTGTCTGCAGCAGGCTTTGTGCTGGATTCTTCCACTTACCACTCCCAATCTCCTGTCTCCCATTCTCCACTCCACTCTGGGTGCAGGGAGACTGACCTCTGTGGACCACTTCCCCCCAACTCCTTCGTCTTCCAGCTTGGCGATCAGTTCACAGTGGGAGACTGGAGGGCTGGAGGAAACATAATTTGGGGTGTCTGCCTCGCTCCCCAGCACGCCAAGATCCAGCGGTCTCCGGGCCCCTGTAGCTATGCCCTCACCTCAGTGAGCTGCCCCTCTCCCAGGACTCTGTCTTCGAGTACTCTGCTCCCTCCCCTTGCCATGTATGGTGTCCCTGTCGTGCGGCAGCTCTGTGCCCAGTACTAAGGGCATAAGAGAAGTACAGTGGCTTCCCGAGCTGCTGGAACCTGGGTGCATCTCCCTCCTTTGCAGGTTCTCTCAGTTCTGCTCACATCTCTATAAATAACCTCAGCATTACACCCCCTGGAGTGTCCCCTTGACGGTGCATCATTTTCTGCCTGGACTCTGGACTTATTCCGGCTGCAGCAGAATCGCCCCCTACTGGTCTGTCTGATCTGGCCTCTGTGGTCTCTGCTTTCAGTTTCCTCATCTGCCAAATGGGGGAGTAATAGCCAACATACTTTCCTTGTAAAAAGAGAGGGGAGGGGGGAGGAAGGAGGAGAGAAAGAGGGAGAGAGAAACCATAAGAAGTGTAGGTCTTTTGAAAAGGTTCACAAATTCTAGTGTCTGCAGAGGATTTGGGGATTGGTACTCAGTGCTCTCCCGGACTGCCCGAGCATCTCTGATAGGTTCCTGTCTCAGCTGTCCTGTGCCGCTTCGGAGACAGACCATGAATCAAGAAGAAATGCAAGAATGACTTCGAGTGGCCTTACCTGTAACTAGAAAAGCCTCGAGCTTCTGCACTTACCTCACACCTGGTTGGTCCATCTACAGATCTTACTCTACAGATAATTATATTAAGCCCTGGGTTCTGGCTTCTGGTCCACAGTCCATAAGAAACAGTAATTTAGGAAGAGAGATGGACTTCCAATGTGGCCACACCAACAAGCGAGAAAGTTGGAAATCTGCTTGTGTAAGAAGAACCCAAAAATCTCTAGGAACGAGGCCATAGGACTAGAGAAAGCCCCATGATCCGAAGCCATTAGCAGAGGGCAGACACCCCTGCACACCTCTCAAGCCCCGAGGGCTGCATTACCTCCTGCTCAGCATCTGAGGTTCACTGCGGCATCCCTGAGCCATTACGGAAAGGTTAATGGTGTTCCACATTCTCCAAGTAAGAAAAAAAGGAAATGTGCATCGCATCTTAGAGATATTTCCATCTGAAAATGTTACATGAAAATAATTTATGGTTCTTTCTGGAAAACTCAGCTGTCTTGATCTTAGTCCCTGTGGGTTCCAGATGGGTGAGGTTTTTGCTGTTACTGGAAATATCCCTGTTTGTAGGCAGTCAGCATTTATTGAGTGCCTGCTGAATGCTGATCACTAAACTAGGAAACAGAGAGGAGAGACACAGGGAGGAGAGGGCTCGGCCATGTCTTCAGGGGCTTGAGGAGGAGCGTTTTCACCAGCCATTGGATTGCATGCCCCCCAGCTTCTCCTGTCGTCCTGAGAGATTTTGCACAGCCACTCCCCCCCCTCCCCAGCAGACCTGGCACCTGCTACCTCCACGGTTATACCTACACTATCAGACGGACAAACTGAACCACCTCAGCCAGCAGCCCCCCACCAGCTGGGTGCCCCAGTCTGTGCCCCTCTCTGGGGTCTGTTTTTATTATAAATATTTCATTGTTTAGGAGTTTGGGTTTTAGCTGATATACAGCATTTGGCAGGGTTCCTCTCTAGCATTTGGTAATAATTCCATACCAAATGCTAGGGAGAAACCCTCCCAAATGGAACAGTTTCAAGCCAAGGCTCTTTAAAATCCAGAGCCTGAGGAATTCACTGCATCCAAGAGTCCCTGGCTCCGGGGCTTATAGGGGACTGAAATGTGCCCAGGACATGGCATTCCCTTTGGGCTCCCTATACCGCACACCACCCTCACTCCTCTGTCTGGATCGCTGGACAGCCTGGACCCACATCACCCTGGAGACATAAAGCAGGGGGCACAGATACGTAATAGGTGCTCCATAAGCATTGCTGAGTTGGGTTCTGGGATATAAACTGAAAGCGTGCCCACTGATTTTCCGAAATGCTATTTCTTCAGGCTAGCTCTTCCCACCTTGGACAGCTCTGTCTGTCCTTCAGAAGAAGATGAGTTTCCTGAAGCGCTGGCACTGGACTGCCTGGGTTGGTATTCTGGTGACTCTGGGAACCTGACCAGCAAGGTAGTGAGCTGTGTAAGGCAAGGATGATAATATTTGCCTCACAGGCTTGTGCTGGGGATTGAGTGTGAAGCCTGTTCGGAGTGCTGGTCCACAGTAGTTCCTCAACACACACTCACTCGGCTGGACTGAGCACTCGCTCTGTGCTAGAAGGCTTACACAGACATCTTCCCTCATGGGTGTTTGACAGGAAAGGGGGCTTCCTGTCTGAACCCTTCCATGGCTCTCCTTCCCCAGGCAGGAGAGGCATGTGCACCCACGGGTGCTATGGCTGAGTCCCTGCACCACACCCCTCCAGCAACATCAAAGGCATGGGTGTGTGCTGATGGGACCACTATCAGGGATGAAGGTGAACTGGTACGCAGTCCCACCTTCCCCTTTCGGTTTTGGCTTTTGAGTGATAGGAGTCCTCAAGTTTCTTCACAGGGCAGAAAGTAGCCACAGACAACACATTCCAGTGAGGGAAGAGCAGCTGCCCGGAAATGCTCTGGAACCCCTAAGAATCCCTCATGTATCTTTAAAAATACCCTTGACCTAAACTAATCCTTTTTTTTTGTTCTCTCTCTCAGTCTCTCTCTCTCTCTCTTTTTTAAAGATGTGATTTATCTATTTGACAGAGAGATCACAAGTAAGCAGAGAGGCAGACGGGGGGTGGGGAGCAGGCTCCCTGCTGAGCAGAGAGCCCAATGCGGGACTTGATCCCAGGATCCTGAGATCATGACCTGAGCTGAAGGCAGAGGCTTAACCCACTGAAGCACCCAGGCACCCCCTCAGTCTCTTTTTCTTAAATTTATTTATATGTGGTATATCCTACTGTGAATTTATTTATTTATTTTTAATCCTGCTTGGGACTCTTTGTGCCTCTTGATTCTAAGGATTCATGTCTTTCATCAATGCTGGAAAACTATTACCCATTATCTCTGCAGAAATGATCTCTTTCCCGTAGTCTCCATTCTATGCTTCCAGAGGTATTCTTACTTCCAGAAATGTGAGACCCCCCTCATAGAGGTCCGTGTGCACCTCTGTAGCACCTGTGATCATAACTACCTGCTTGTGAATCACTTCCTCAGGAGGCTGGTGACATGCCCCAAGCCATGGATGGTGCTGCACCCGCCCCCAGCCTGCAGAATCCCTGACAGGCAATGGGGAGATGGTGCCACTTGCCAGCACACGTTGAGAGCATGGCCTCCCGGATCAGTGGACCCATTATGGAAGCCCAGCTCTACATTTTACCAGCTACATGACCTGCGGAAACTTCATAACCTCTCCACACCTTCTATAAAGTGAAGATTTTAGATGAGCCCTCTCACAAGTTTGCTGTGAAGATTAAATGCTTCATTTATGGGAGGGCTTTCTCCACCCATTGATGCTCACTGAGTGCATCAAAAACTTCATCTATTAATAACAATGATATCTGAAGCCCATTCATGTAGATATGCCATTGCCTTCCTCCATTATCTCTCTGAAATTGTGCACAGAACATTTCACTTGCATTTTTCTTCTCACTGAATGTGCAAAAATGTTGCAACCTTTTACCTTTCCCCACCCTGCCTTTTGATACAGGTAGTGAGAAATGAAAACGAGACTTAGAGCCAGACCCAGGCAGGTGTAGTGAGGGATGTGGCAGAAATCCTGGAGGAGGAAAAAGTGAGAACCAATATCCATCAAGTCATTAACCACAGAGTTCTGTCTCTGACTTAACTGATCAGATTCAGGTTTTCTGATCTTCCTCATCCCCCTGCTGAGCTAGTCAGGCAGATGTATATCCTTGAGCCCCCTCCAGGCCACCAAGGGCAGCCCTGAAAACCCTGACTGTCTCCAGCTCCCAGGAGCTCATGGCTCTCCCATGCCCACCCTCTCCCATCACCCTGCAGCAGGAAACATGACCTCCTGTAAGGTTGGAGGCTTGGAAGCCTGGAGCTGCGTCCTTCTTCCAGACAGATGGTGCCTGCCCATCCCAGAGAAACAGGAGAGCAAGAAGGCTCCCTTCTCCCAGAGGGACATTCTTGCCCTTGCTACTGTTCCTGCGTGTTCCAGCGTCTCAGAAATGTGAATCCAGAGGCAAGTTACGGAGCTTAAGTTACTGCCAGCACTTGATTGGAATAACTGTTACGTAAAAGCCAACACGGATGAATCGCCTGTAGGGAGTTGTCTGACTGCATGAGTTTTTACACATCTTTCAGCTAAATCAAAGATCCAAATGCTAAATCTCACACTCAGGAACATCAAGTGGATTTGTGACAGTCCCCGGAGGACTCGGTGTCCATAAACCAATGAATGAATTACACTGATCCCGGTATGTAGTTTCTCATCTGTGACTGATACAATATTGATAATATTCTTTATTTCACTTAACTCTTTCAGGGCCACACTGAAACACCATGGACTTGGATTATGTCTACACTCTGATGCAAATAACGACCATCTGTGGGGACTGGAGCACACCAATCAATTGTTCATTGATAGGTAAACCAGATGAGGATTCAAATGGGTACCTGCCGCTGTTTTCAGTGGCGTTGACATTATATTTTTCACTTTGGAACTCCATGTGTTGGAATCTCATGATCGCTGCCACTGGGTTACGACCTACTATAGTCAGCAAGTTGCTAAGGGAGACCATATTGGGAAATTGTTGGTCTTGGTGGGTACAACACCTTGGAGATCACCAGTTTAGCCAAATCTATCCAGTCCACTGCATGCTTTTGATTTCTCCTTTTGTGCTGGTCCTGTGCAGGGAACTGTGAGGTTTGGGGATGGAGGAGGCAGAGGAGTGTGCTTAGGAGGACGTTGCTCAAGATGCCTTGTAGAAGAGGATGTTCCCACAACACTGTGAACTAACCCCATCAGGTCAGGTGTGGTGATAATGTCGGTGAAGAGGCTGCTGCTGATCACAGTGGGTTCTCTTTGCCAGGTGCCCACCTCAGGTCTCCACGTGCACTGACTCATTCAGCTGTCACAGTTTGCAGGTCACTTGCTCTTGTGATGGGAACTCCACTTTCCAGATGTAAAAACTGAAGCAGGTAAGACTTTAGTAGCTTTTCCCTCCAAGATCACAGCTGAGTAAGGAATTTGAACACAGAGCAGTCTGACTCCAAAGCATTGTACCAGCTTTTCCCAAAGACTTGACAGCAGAATGTGTTCCTGTCATCCTGAAAACCCGCAGCCTACCAAACTGGATGAGCGCTCAGGGCTGTTTAAACTGTGTTCCAAGACCCTTTAGGAGTTCCTTGGAGAAAATGCAAGGCTGCCACTCTTTGGGGGACAGGGAGAGGAAGTAGAAAGCAGATTCAGAACCACTCTGTTTTGTATTTTTATTTAGGGGAAAAGAACTTCTTGACAAAAAAAAAAAAAAAAAAAAAAGCAAGCCAAAAAAACAAAAACAACAACAACAAAAAACCCTCAAAAAACGAAAAATTCAAAACAACCAATCTTCTTTATCTCCATCTACCCCAATTTTTCAACTCACATGGGAGGCTAAAGCCTCAAGAGCAGCACTTACTCCATTCTTAGTGAGTTTCTGGACAGCGAGACCCAGAACCAGGTCTAGGGGCTCTGAGCCCATGGCTACTTAATTGACACAGTATGTGAAGGCAGGGGTCTCCCAGGGCTATGAGCATCACCTTCCAGCCCCCGGACCAGACCCATGTGCAAACATTTTCTCAGATTTACTGCAGCCCTTCCCTTTTCCTGACAGACTAGATAGTTGTTATGGCCGTTCAGGCACCGCCAAAAGGGTGAATTAAAAAGCAAAATGTTTGGAAGAACAGGCCTGGCCAACTCTCCCCACACCCAGGCCTGCATTCCTCTTCTCCTGGGCTTTATGGAGCCAACTCCTTCCCTATCCAGCAGAGGCAGATGACCATCAAAGTACTTGAGCCATTGCTACCTAGCTAATGGCCCAGATGACACATCGAGGTGTGACCTCCGTGCCTGGCATCTGCTCTCTTTATTCAGTGGTGCTGTAAGGACGGGCTAGGTTATGCTGCCATAAAAAACCACCCCCAGTCTCAAAGACTTACAACAATAGATGTTTTACTTCTCATTCTAATTCCATGTCGATCTCAGGTCAGCAAAGGCTCTGCTGTGTTATCATCACTCCAGGACCCAGGCTGAGGAAGCTGCCACCTTCTGGAATATCGTTGTCCCCAGGGCAGAGAAGAGAGCACTGGGAGAGTCTCCTATGACCAATTAAATCGTGCACTCAGAAGCAATAATGCCACTTCCGCTCACTCCCATGGACCAAAGCAAGTAACGTGCCCATGCCTCACCTCAAGGGGGTGAGAAGTGCCGTCTTACTGTGGGTCTAGAAGGAGGGAAAGCACAGCTAGCTCCCTGGCCCCTGCCTATGTCATGGAGTAGCTTCTTCTCTGTCTCCATCTGAAGTGTGTGTTGGGGAGTGTGTGTGTTCGGTCCTTGAAGACTGAATCATTTGTCCAAATGCTTTCCACTACAGAGCGTGGCAGCTCGAGGGTAAGTTCAAATCTCAAGCAGTCAGAGTCTGTATTAACAGTCAAGGCCAACAATTCTTTTGGTAATAATAACCCACTCAAAATGTAGTAGCTTCTACTCTACTTGTTTCTAAGTCAACTCTGTGTGCCAGTGATGATGCCCATAGTTCTTTTTGAAAGTCCCCAGATCACTACATGTCTTTTTTCTCTTGTTCTCACAGCTCTCCCTCTCTCCTTATTTTCAAATGTATTTTAATTTTTTTTCTATTTTGAAATAACCATATACTGCAAAACTTGTGTGGAGTTCCTGTGTTCCCTTCACTCAGCTTCCCTATTGTTAACATTTTGCAGAGTCATAGTAAGATTATCCACATTGAGAAAACCAGGATCATGCATTGCATTTAGCCATCATATGTCCTTGGGCTCTTCCAGTCCACGATAGTGTCCCAGGCTTCCCTTGTCTTTCATATCCTTGACACTTTGAAGTCCACTGGTCTATCATATTTCAGAGTGACTCTCAACTTGGTGTTTGTTCATTGTTTCTCCTGCAGGTTATATCTTTGACAAGAACGCCACAAAAACAACGTGCCCTTCTCTGTGCATTGTATCTGAGATTGTAAAATATCCACATGTCTTGTCTTTTCTGACGAGGTTGATCTTTATCACTTTGCATAGGTGTCATCAACCACGTTCTCCACGAGTGAGACTGCAAATGTTCTCAATGCACTCAAACTTCTACACACTAATTTTAACATCCGTACATGGATCTTGCCTGCAGTAATTTATGGCTGTGATGTTCTTTTTTTTTTTTAAATTTTATTTACTTATTTGACAGACAGAGATCACAATTAGGCAGAGAGGCAGGCTCACCACTGAACAGAGAGCCCAATGCGGGGCTCAATCCCAGGACGCCAGGATCATGACCTGAGCCGAAGGCAGAGATTTTAACCCACTGAACCACCCAGGCGCCCCTATGGCTGTGATGTTCTAATACGACATTCAATTTCCTTCAGTCCTTCCACATTTTGTTGAAAGATCTAGATTCTTTTATAAGGAAGAGATATACTTCCCCACCATTTATTTATTCAGTGTTTATTTATACTAATATGGACTCAACCATATTTATTTTATTGGGCTATTACTCAATACTATCACTATTTATTGTGTCTGGCTTTGACCATCGGGAACGTCTTCAGGTTGGCTCCTGTGCCTTTTTGACATGCCTCATTCTTTTCTAAGCAAATCTTTTTCTGACTCTACCAGATGCTTCAGGCTCACCTTGCATTGTCCCTGACCCTGCACTGAAATCAATTACTTCTAAAAGAAGCCCTGGTTCCTTTTATTGCAGGAGGGTACTTAGAAACCAACCTGGGGCAGTCTGTATTCCCATTGTTACCTTGATGTCATTGCTTCTAGGCCCTCTCTGCAAACAGAACTTGGAAATATGTGTGGTATGTATACACACATAATTGTATTTATGTTTGTCCCTGTGTATCTGTGTGTATGCATGAGACCTCTAATTCCCATCCATCACCATGAGTTTCATTCTAGCATTTTCACTTTTCTTATTTGTGGCTTCTTTCTCCAACAGGGGGAAATCTGTGTCTCATTATCCAAAATACACTTACTGACTTGTTCAACTCTTTTGTACACATAAAGCAGTTTTGGAATGGGGACCTACACCTCTGCAAGAAACAAATTCACTAACTAGAGTACAGCATCTGTATGCAGTCATTTTAGCCTTTATCTTCACATTATCCAGTAAAATATTCAGTATTTTACAAAGTAACTTGGGTTAGTTTGGTTTCTTCCCCCACTCCCTTCCACGTGCTTACATCATCCATCTGTAATTCAGCTAGGGTCCTTTGGTGTAGTTCGTATTGCATTTTTATTTCCCCCACAACCTGCCTTTTTCCCTTTCTTTTTATTTTTTTTTTCTAATTTCTCCTCAGTAATGTACCATGTCATGAATTGAGACAAATAACCAATCAGGCATTCACCACTACAGTCATGTGTCCATCCCCCCAAATTCCCTCATGCAAACTCAGGTAGTCAGTCCCTTCCTCCAAGCCCTGCTCCAGACCCTGTCCCCATTGTCTTGCCTTTACAAAATGTTACGGAAATGGCATGATACACTATGGAAACTTTGGAGTCTGGCTTCTGTTACTTAGCAAAATGCACTTAGAGGTCACCCTTGTTTTTTATTTCCAAGAGATTGTTCCATTTTATTGTTGAATAGTGTTCTGTTGCATGAAAGTACCATGATTTAGCTAGTCACCAATTGAAGGTCATCTGGGCTGGGCTATTACAAGTAAAGCTGCTATAAAAATTTGTGTAAAGCGGGGCGCCTGGGTGGCTCAGTGGGTTAAGCCGCTGCCTTCGGCTCAGGTCATGATCTCAGGGTCCTGGGATCGAGCCCCACATCGGGCTCTTTGCTCAGCAGGGAGCCTGCTTCCTCCTCTCTCTCTCTCTCTGCCTGCCTCTCTGTCTACTTGTGATCTCTCTCTGTCAAATAAATAAATAAAATCTTTAAAAAAAAAAATGTTTCATGGTCTCGCTCTCTCTCTCCCACTTTGTCTTTAAAAAATAAATAAATAAATAAAATAAAAATTTGTGTAAAGCTTTTTAGGTAGACCTAAGTTTTTATTCACCCATGCGTATAATAGCTGGATATGGTTAACTTTATAAGAAAACTCCAAACTGTTTTCCACAGTGGCTGTGATATTTGGCAGTCCTGTGAGAATGTATAAGGGTACCAATGCCTGTGTATCCACATCAGCACTTGGTAGTGTCAGACTTTTTAAAACTGTAGCCACGCCAGTAGAAGTACAGTGATACTTCATTACAATCTGAATTTGCATTCCCCTGATGATAAAGGATGCTAGGAATCTTCACAAATGCCTATTTGCTATCTACATATCTTCCCTGGTGAAGTATCTACTTAGATCTTTTACTGACTTTCAAAACTGGATTATTTGTTGTCTTACGGTTGAACTTTAAAAGTTAGTTACATAAGCTGGACACTAAATCCTTTGTCGCAAGTGTGATTTGCGGATAGTTTCTCTCAGTCTGTGTTTTGTTTTTCATTCTCTTAACAATGTCTTTCCAGAGCAACAGTTTTCAATTTTGTTGAAGTCCAGTTTATCTTTTTTTTTCGTCTATGAATCATGATTTCAAAAGAGCTTTCTGAAAGCTTTTCGCCTAATTCAAGATCATAAATAAATTCTCTTATGTTTTCTTATAGGACTTTTAAAGTTTTATATTTTACATTTAGGTCTATGACTCTACCTCAAGTTATTTTTTTATATAAAAGGTATGGTCTGGGCTAAGTTTCACTTCTCTGCATATGGATATCCAGTTGTTTGAGCATAATTTCTTAAAAAGGTTATTCTTTGTCCATTGAATTCTTCTGTAGCTTTGTCCAAGTCATTTATGTAAATCCATATCTGGACTCTTTATTTTATCCTACTCATCTACAGGACTATCATTTTACCAATAATACCAATGTTTTGATTACTGCAGCTTGATAAGAAGTCTTGAAATCAGGTAGTGTTGAGTCTTCCAGCCTTTTTTTTTTTCCAAATTATTTTGGCTCTTCTAATTACTTTGCCTTTCCATATCACTTTCATTAGGAATTAGAAACAGCTTGTCAATATCTAGAAAAAGCTTGCTGAAATTTTGAATAAAATTCTGGCCTATCTGTAGATCAATTTGGAAAATATTGACATCTTAGCAATATTGACTCTTCTAATCCGTAACCATGGATCTCTTCCCATTTATTTAGGTATTTGCTGATTTCCCTAGTGCCTGACAATTTCCAGCATACAGATCCTGTACAGATCTGGTTAGATTCATTCCTGAGTATTTCACTCTTTGTAATACAGTTAATGTACTGTTTTGTAAATTTTGAATTTCAATTCTACATTGCTAGTGTGTAGATATATAATTTATCCTGGCATACTGATTTTGTATCTTATAACCTTGTTAAAATCACTTATTTGTGGTAGGAACTTTATTTTTGTAAATTTTCTACATAATTGTGCTATACAAAGAGAAAATCATTTTCACCTTTCCCAATCTATATGCCTTTTATTTTGCATGCATCATTACACTGATTAGGACCTCTATTTTGAGGTTGAATAGTAGTGAGAAATGACATCTTTGGATTATTCCCAACCTTAGGGAGAAAGCATTCAGTCTTCACCATTAAGCATGATGTTGACTGCAGGAATTTTGTAAATTAGGTTAATAGGGTACCCTTCTTTGAACTACACTTCTGTCATGAAAGCTTGTGGCTTGCTATCTCATGAAACTGGTGAAAACTATAAAAAACTAACCCACCATCTAAAGTCTCTGGGAATGGACCTGAGGGCAATGAAAAAACATTTACTCATGAAAACCTACCGGAACTAATAAGAACTGAAATAAGACTCTCCCTGCTTCCCTCCCTCTTTTCCTTTCAGTAGGATGGAAGCTCCACTCGAGACTGGTACAGCCAAGAACAAAAAGTTTTCTCTCCCCTCACCTCCTAGTCAGAAAGCTATATTTGTGGGAGAAACAGGATATCAGTGTCTCTTATCCTACCCTCTGTAGCTGAGGCTAAGTTCTAGGTGAGTGTAGCTAAGAGGTGGGAGCTTTTTTTTTCTTTCCAGTTCCCACTCATGGAAAGGAGCTCTAGTGCTGGGAACACTGTGATCCAGACAACCCATTCCCTGGCTCATTTGTAGTTCATAAATCAGAAGCTCCAAACCAGGAGAGGCAAGCTGAGAACACATGAGGCTACTGTCTCTCTCTTTACTTGATCACTCAGCTCCTAAAGTGGGAACATTGTTTCCACTCTCAACTCCAGAGCTAAAGCCCAGAGATTTTGCACAAAGAAAGAAGTGGGCTTTAAAGCAGAGAACTCTGAATTTCTTCCTAAAAGAATGGAGTTCATTTGTAACATGGATTGAAAAGTTGAAGACTAAGGGTGTTCTCAAATGGTGGAGGTTATGGTGAAAGGCAACTGGGAGGAAACAGATAGAGTCATTGGAGGTATAGGCCAAACTCTAGGCCAGTGAGTTTGCCAGAGAGAATCAGAAAAAGAGACAGTGGGAGGAAATCCCTGGAGTTAGAATAAATCCCAAATATTGACCCAACTTGCTCAAACAAATATGGATCAGTCTGTAGATCAAGTTATGTTACAGAAAGATTTTTCTAAAAAAAATAAAGAGCAATTGGATGGCAATTAATAGAGATCAAAAGCTGATGTTTCCAGGTAAAGAGATAAGGTGAGCCCTACAGCCACTGGCATTCTAGTGTGTTCAGGGTCATATTTAAGTCTGCATCCTTGAAAGGCAGCATTATAAGCTTCAGAATAGGACTGATGAGGGAAGAGACTTCACCAAAATAATCCTGTCAGTTGCTAAATGAAAGAAAGAGAGAGAGAGAGAGGGAAAAAAAGGAAAGAAAGAAGAAAAAGAGAGGAAGGAAGGGAGGAAGGAAGGAAGGAGGGAGGAAGAAAGAGAGAAAGAGAGAGAGAGAGAAAGAAAATAATAAGACCCCTAGAAGGGTTACAGGTGAGCACCCAGAGTTGCTTCAATATATACCTAAGATGCCCAGTTAACACACACACACACACACACACACACACACACACACACACGCACACTATGCAAAGAAACAGTTAAATATGACTGGGACAAAAGGCAAACAACAGAAACTGCCTGTGAGAGCGACCAGATGGCAGATTTATCAGAAGACTTCAAAGTAGCCGTTATAAATATGTTCACAGAACTAAAGGGAATCATGACTTAACAAAGTGAAGGAAGTTACGATGACAAGATCACATCAAATTAAGTCTCTTAATAAAGGGAACAAATTATTTTAAAAATAACCAAATAAAAATTTAGCATCGAAAAGTACAAGAACTAAAATGAGAACATTTATTGGAGGAGCTGAACAGATTTGAACTAATACAAAAAAATGAACAAACTTGAAGAGAGATCAATGAAGATTATGAAATCTGAGGAGCAGGAAAAAAAAAAGGGTAAGGGAAATAAACAGAATCTCAGAGAAGTGTGGGACACCATTAAACACACCAACATACACATAATAGGAATGCAGAAGGAGAGGAAAGAGGAAGGAGTAGAAAAAATATTCAAGGAAATAATGGCTGAAAATTTCTCAAATTTATAAGCATAATTTACACATCTAAAAGTTCAATTATTCCAAGTTAAACACAAGGAGATTGACAAACAGTCGCATAGTAAAAATGCTAAAAACCACAGACAAGGAAAAAATCTTGAAAGCAGCAAGAGAAAAATTACTCATGACTTATAAGAAAACCCCAATAAGGTTAAAAGTTCACTTCTCAACAGAAACAATGGAGGCCAGAAGGTGGTGGGATATATTTAAAATGCTCAAAGAGAAAAACCAAGAATCCTATATCCAGCAATGTTATTATTCAAAAATAAAGGTGAATAAATACATTCCCAGATAAACAGAAACTAAAAGAATTTGCTGATGGCAGACCCACTTTACAACAAATACTACTGGAAGTTCTTTAAGTTAAAAGCAAGTGACCCCAGGTAGGAACCCACAAGAAAAAACAAAAAGTATCTGTAAAGTCATTAATATATTATAAAAGATAGTACAAATGTGCATTTTTCACCTTTCTTTTTTTAACTGATCCTAAGAATAACTGTATAGAACAGTATAAGCAAATGTATATAATGTATTATTGGGCCTATGACATATAAAAAGGTAATATATTTGCACAAAGGAGATGAGCAGGAGTAAAGCTAGGTTGAGCTAAGAAAATGACTTCAGGTGGTAACTCAAATCCACAGGAAAGAATAAGGAGGACAAGAACTGTTAAATAAGAAGGTTAATATACATAAAAGATGCAAAATTAGATAAAGTAATAATTGTAATAGTGTCTTATGGTAATGTGTACCATTCACAGATATATTATGCATAACAGTAATATCACAAAATGGGGGAAAGAAATAGAGATATATAGTTATAATGCTTCCACATCTCACTGGAATTATTTAGTATAATTCTGAAACTAATTCTGATAACTTAAGTTGTATAAGCCTTACAGCAATGAGTAAGGAAATAACTCAAGAAAATATAGTAAAAAATAATTTAAGAAATTAAAATTCCACATTAAAAATATTTGCAAAAGAAAGAAGCAAAAGGGGGTAGAAGAACAAAAAAAAAAAAGATATAGAAAACAGATGGCAGTTATAAATACAAGTATATCAATAATGTCACTAAATGTGTATGAATTAAACAATACAGTCAAAAGTCAGAGATTCCTAGATTGGAAGAAGAAACTAAATCCAACTGTATGCTCTCTCCAAGAGACATATTATAGACTCAAAGATATAAACATTTTGAAAGTAAAAGGATGGAAAGATAATATGCAAACATTAACCACAGGAAGCTGAAATTTTAGCTATATTAATATCAGGCAAATGGCAATATGTTACTAGAGATAAGGAAAGATATTTTATAATAATAAAAGAGTCAATCAACTGGGAAGATATAAAAATTATAAACATGCATGCACCTAACAACAGAGCACCAAGTTACATGAAGTAAAAATTGGCAGACATGGAGTAATATAACTGATAATGACAATATAATTGATAATTGATTATAGTGGAAAACTTCAATACCAATCTTCAATAATAGGCAGAACAACTAGGCAGATCAAAAGGAAATTGAATACTTGAATAACATCATAAACCAATGAGGCCTAATATAGCAATAGAACATACTATCTAACAACTGAAAAGTATACGGTCTTCTCAAATGCACATAAAATTTTTCCAGGGTGTATCATACCTTAGAACATAAAACAAACCTTATATAAATTTAAAAAGATTGGATAAGACACAGTATGTTTTCTAACCACATGGAATACAATTATAAGTCAATAACAAAAGAGAGTCTGGGAAACTCACAAATACGTGGAAATTAAACACACACTTCTATTTAACCTGTGAGTCAATGCAGAATTCAAAAGATAAATTATAAAATACTTTGAGATGAAGGAAAATGAAGATACAGCATACCAAAACTTATGGGATGCAGGTAAACACAGTGCTTAGATGGAAATTTATAGTTGTAACTTTCTATCTTAAAAAAGATGAAAGATCTTAAATTAATAGCCTAATGTTTTACCTTAAAACATTGGAAAAAGAAGAGCAAACCAAACTTAAAGGAAGGAAGAAAACAATAAAAATTATCATGGAAATCAGTGAAATAGAGGATTGAAAAATAATAGAAAGGGACACTTGAGTGACTCAGTTGCTTGAGCATCTGACTCTTGATTTTGGCTTAGGTCATGATCTCAGGGTCATGAGATAGAGCCCCACATTGGTTGCCATGCTCAGCACAGAGTCTGCTTGAGTCTCTTTTCCCCTCTCCCTCTCCACCTCCTCTCTGAGGTCATGAACAGATATTTCTCCAAAGAAATCATACAGATGGCCAACAGAAACATGAGAAAATACTCGACATCACTCAGCTTCAGGGAAATACAAATCCAAACCACAATGAGATATCATGCCACACTAGTCAGATTGGCTAAAATTAACAACTCAGGAAACAACAGATGTTGCCAAGAATGCGGAGAAAGGGGAACTCTCTGACACAGTTGGTGGGAATGCAAACTGGTGCAGCCACTCTGGAAAACAGTATGAAGGCTCCTCAAAAAGTTAAAAAATAGAGCTATCCTACAGCCCAGCAATTGCACTACTACGTATTTATCCAAAGGATACAAACATAGTGATTCAAAGGGGCAAATGCTCCCCAATATTTGTAGGCAGCAATGTCCACAATCGCCAAAATATGGAAAGAGCCCAGATGAATGGATACAGAAAATCATACTACTCAGCCATCAAAAAAAATGAAATCTTGCTATTTGCAACAATGTGAATAGAACTAGAAGGTATTACACTAACTGAAATAAGTCAGCCAAAGAAAGACAACCTATGATTTCACTCCTATATATAATTTAAGAGACTCTTAATTATAGGAAATAAACTGAGGGTTCTGGAGGAGAGGTAGTAGGGGGAATGAAATAATTGGGTGACAGGCATTAAGGAGAGAACTTGAAGTAATGAGTACTGGGTGCTGTATGCAACTGATGAATCCCTAAATTCTACCTCTTAAATGAAAAAATAAAAATAAAATAAATAAAATAAAATAAATTTTTATAAAGTCTTTAAAGAAAAACTAGAGAAAGTCACTGAACAAAAAAGCTAATTTTGTGGAAAGATCAACAAAATTAACAAACTTTTAGCTATATCTACAATTTAAAAGAGAAGAAGACTCAATTTCTTAGAACCAGAAATGAAAAGGGGGGCCAATCTTACAAAAATAAAAAGCATTTTAAAGGAATACTATGAACAATTGTGTGTCAATTGCTTAGATAACTTGGATAAAATGGATAATTCTTATAAAAGTGCAACCTATAAAAATTAACATAATAGACAATATGATTAATAGTAAGTCAAGATTGAATGTGTGATTTAAAAAACTACTTACAAAAGATCAGACCCACTTTACTGCTTCACTGCTGAATTCTACCAAACACTTAAAGAATTAGGAGCTGTTCTGTAGGTATTACCTCTTTACATGGAAGAGCTCATCACTTATTATTCTTGACAATAGAATAGGAAAGAACACTTTCCAACCCGTTTGATAAGGCCAGCATTATCCAGATGTCAAAACCAAAGACATAAAAAAAAAACAAAAACCAAAGACATGACAAGGGAAAAAACTACCGACCCCTTATAAATATGGATGTAAAAAAAACTCAACAAAATACTAGCAAACAAAATACAGCAACATTTAAAAAGAATTGTACACCATAAACAAGTGTGATTTATGCCTGGAATGCAAAGTAGGTTCAATATCCAAATACCAATTAATGTGATATCCCATATTGCTAGAATGGAAACAGAAAGTCATATGACCATTTCAAGAGACACAGAAAAAGCATTTGACAAAATCCAACATCCTTACATGATAAAAACACTCAACTAGGAATAGAAAGGAACTTCTTCAACCTGATACAGGACATCTACAAAAACAAACAAACAAAGCAGAGCTAACATCAAACTCAATGGTGAAAGATCAATACTTTCCACTTAGAATCAAGAACCAAACATGGATGTTCTGTTTCATCATTTCTATTTACTCCTGCATTAGAGGCTCTATTCAAGGCAACTAGTCAAGGAAAAGAAATAAAAGTCATCCACACTGGAAAGAGAGAAGTGAAATTATCTCTAGTCACAGATGACACAATCTTGTATGTAGAAAATTCTAAGGAATCCACTAAAATACTATTGGAATTAAAAAGTTCACCAAGGCTACAGGTTACATGATCAATATATAAAAATTAATTGGATTTACACATAATTACAATGAAAAATCACAGAGAAATTAAGTAAATAATTCCAGTTTTAAACAAGTCATTTTATTTTATTATTTTAATTTAATCAAAACTTTATTTTAGCTGTGGGCAGGTTTTAAAAAATGCTTATCTTTTTTTTATTGACACACAATGTTACATTAGATTTAGGCATACAACATAGTGATTCAACGAGTCTATATGTTGTACTGTACCTACCACAAGTGTAACTGCCATCTGTCACCATACAATGCTATTACAATATTACTGACTATAGTCTCTATTCTGTACCTTTCATCCCTGTGACTTGTTCATTCCATAACTGGAAGCTTGTATCTCCTACTTCCTTTCACCCATTCTCACCTATTTTGCCCATCTCCTCCACCCCTCCCCCTCTGGAAACCATCATTTATTCCATTTTATAGTAACAGCAAAAAGAATCAGTACTCAGGAATAAATTTAACAATAGAATTACACTGATAAGCTTAAAACTAGGAAGTATTGCTGAAAGGAATTAAACAACTAAATATCCCATTTTTACGGATTGAAAGTCTAAATATTGCTAAGATAGCAATAGCCCCTGAATTGATTAATAACCTCAACACAATCCTTATTATAATCTCAGATTGCTTCTTTGTAGAAATTCACAATTTATTTTAAAAATTCATGTGAAATGTGAAGTGACCCAGGATAGCCAAATCAATCTTGAAAAAAGTTTTTTTTCCCTCAATTTTGAAATTTACTATAAAGTAAAAGTAATCAAAACATTGTGGTACTGGCATAAGGATAGACATATACAACAGTGGCAGATACAGAACTGAGAGTCTAGAAATGAATCCATGTGTCTGTAGTCAATGATTTTTGGCAAAGGTGCCAAGAGCATCCAATCTGGAGAAAATAGTCTTTTCAACAAACGGTGCCAGGATAACTGGGTAGCCTCATAGTAAAGAATGGAATTGGACACATACCTCACACCAAACACAAAAATTAACTTGAAGTGAATCAATAGCCTAAATTAAAGAGATAAAACTCATAAGAAAACATAGAGATAAATATCTTCATGACCTTGAATTTGACAATAGATTCTTAGACATGACACAAAAACACAAACAACAAAGAAGAAAATAGAAAATCTGGACTTCATTCAAAATTAAAAACTTCAACACCTCAAAGGATACTATCAAGAAAGTGAAAGGACAACCTACAAAATGAGGAAAAAAGATTTGCAAATCATATCTGAAAAGGGATTTATACCTGGACTTATATAGTCTTATAAAAAAAGAATGCTTGCAGTACAATAATAAAAAGACAGTCCAGTTTAAAAATTAGCATATATGAGTAGACAAAGAAGATATACAAATGACCAATATGTACACAAACAGATGCTCAACATCGGGGAAATGCAAATCAAAACTGCAAAGAGCGGCAAGGTCACCCTCACTAGAATGAGTATGATGAAAAAGTCTGATAAGAACAAGTGTTGGGGGGCGCCTGGGTGGCTCAGTGGGTTAGGCCGCTGCCTTCAGCTCAGGTCATGATCTCAGGGTCCTGAGATCAAGTCCCGCATTGGGCTCTCTGCTCAGCAGGGAGCCTGCTTCCTCCTCTCTCTCTGCCTGCCTCTCTGCCTACTTGTGATCTCTCTCTGTCAAATAAATAAATAAAATCTTTAAAAAAAAAAAAAAAAAAAAAAGAACAAGTGTTGGTACAACCACTATGGAAAACAGGATGGAAATTCCTCCAAAAAGTAAAAATAGAATGATAGTATGATCCAGCATTTAACCATTCCTGGGATTATATATGAAGGAAACAAAAACACTTTGTTGAAAAGATACCCTCATGTTTGTTTATAGGAGCATAATTTACAGTAACCAAGACATGGCAACAACCCAAATGTCTACCAATGGAAGAATGGATAAGGAAGAGTGGTGCATATATATGATGAAATATTATTAGTCCATAAGGAATGAAGGAAATCCTGCCATATCCTGGGATAACACAGATGGACTTTGAGGGCATTATGCTGAGTGAAATAAGTCAGACAGTGAAAGACAAAGACTATATGATCTCAATATGTGGAATACTAAGAAAAAGAAAAGAAAAACCCAAACTCAGAAAGAGATCAGATTGGTGGCTACCAGAAGTGGGGGAGGTTGAGTAAGGGGGGATTGGACAATAGTGGTCCAAAGGTACAAACTTCTGGTTATGAGATAAATAAGTCCTAGGGAGGTAATGTACCACATGATGACTGTAATTAACACTGCTGTATGGCGCAGATAAATATGAAGAGATTAAATCTTAATTAGAGTTCTCATCACAAGGGAAAAAACACATTTTTTTTTCTTTTTGTCTTCTTTTCTTCACATCTATATAAAATGATGGATGTTAACTAAACTTACTGTGGTAAGTTTATTTCACATGTGGCATATTTCACCATATATATAAGGCAAATCATTATTCTGTACACTTTGAAATTTGACAGCATTTTATGTCGATTTTATTTCAGAAAAACTGGTAAGGGAGAGCAAGTGTTGATGAGGATATGGAGAAATCAGAAACCTCTTACACTGCTGGTAGGAATATGAAATAGTACAGTCACTTTGGAAAACAGTTTGGCAGTTCCTCAGTAAAATATAGTTATTATATAACCCAGTCATTCTTCTCCTAGATATATACACCAGAGAAATGAAATCAGTGTTTGCATAACATATCTTCAATAATTTTATTTTTAACTAGTTTTGCATAGTTTCTTATAGAGATGTATTGTACATAGCATACTGTGAGTTACATACAGTATATTGTAAAAAGCATAGTGTTTTTTTTTAATCCAAATGATAAGTCTCTGTCTTTTTTATTAAGTTTTTTAATTCTAGTATAGTTAACATACGGTGTTGTATTCATTTCAGGTAAACAATACAGTGATTCAGGAATCCTATTCACCACCCAGTGCTCATCATGAAAAATGTATTCTCTAAACCCATCACCTATTTCACCCATCCCCCCACCCATCTCCCCTATGATAAGCATCAGGTTATTCTCAAGACTTAAGAGTCTGTTTCTTGGTTTGTCTTTCTCTAGCTTTCTTGTTTTTCCTTTGTGCATTTGTCTCTTAAACTCCACATATGAGTGAAATCATATGGTATTTGTCTTTGTCTGACTATAAGTCTTTGTCTTTTAACTGATATGTTTAGATATCAATATTTAGTGTAATTAATGACATGTTTGGATAAAAATACACTATTTTGATAGCTTTGTTCTATTCATTTATTTATTTTTCTCTTTGTTTCCTACCCTTTGAATTAATTGAATATTTTTTATGATTCCACTTTTTCTCTACTGTCGATTAGTGGTTGCTGTAAATTTTGTAATATATATCTTTAATTAATCATACTCTACTTCCAAGAAATATTATACACATAGTATAAGAAACTTAGAGCAGTCTATATCCAATTCATCTCTCTCAACCAGTGTACTCATTTTTTATAGGTGGTTTTGTTTTTCTTTAAACACTTTAAAGATGTCATTTTATTGTTTTTGGGCTTGCATGACTTCTGACAAGTATCTTTGCTCCTCTATATCTCATATGTTTTTTTTTCTCTCTCTGGTCACCTTCTGGATTTTCTTTTTGTCTTTTGTTTTCTGTAGACAAATTATGACATGCCTATATGTTTGTTTAGTGTTGATCTTTGCTCCTTGAGGGTATATGTGTTGATCCTGCTTGGTGTTTTCTGAGCTTCTTAGATATGTCATTTGGCATATGTCATTAATTCTAGAATATTCTTGGCTATTATTTCTTCATACTTTTTTCTGCCCTACTCTTTCTCTCTTCCCTTGGGATTCCAATAATGCATATGCTCTATCCTTTGCTATTGCCCCACAGCCCTTGGATGTTTTGCTCTCTTCTGAAGTTACCCATCCGATCTTCCATGCTGTGCATTTTTCCCAGTAGTGCATACATATTAAACATTATAACTTTAAGTCCTCTGCCAGATGATTTCAATATCGATGCCATATCTGTGTCTGGTTCTGTTGATTTCCTTATCTCTTGGAGATGCGTTGATTTTTCTTGCCTTTTCATATGCCTCATTTTTGTTGAACTGTACATCTTGTGTAGGACACACAGTCCGAGATAAATTGTTTTTCATGCGTAGAAATGGACCCGCATTTCCTTTTACTAAGGCTCCAATGCGAGGTTTTATGTAAGTTTTGTCAGGAGTTAGACTGGGTTAGAGGTTTATTGTTGCTATGGTTACTCTTCGTGTACCAGAGGTTTCAAACTTCCTCTGGTTACAGCTCGAACAATTCTATAGGTTCCATAAGCCCTCAGTCTAGGTTCTGGGCCCAGTACCTTTCTCTGCCCTTTTTCAAGGGCTCCCAGGTTTTATCTTGCTCTCTAATCCAAGCTGCAGTGGATTTTCAATAGTACCCTAAGTGCAGAAGTTTTTGGTGCCTCTCTTCCTACCGATTAAGGCTTTTGTTCCAAAGGAGAGAGAGAAGAGAATGGAGTTTTGTTCCTCTCTTGTGAAGATTAACTTTTTCCTCTCTCAGACCTGTATAAAAGAAGGTTGCTCAAGATTTTCCCTATTCTTGCTGGGGAACACTGGTGGGAATTGTAGAGAAAAGTCTGGCAAAAGGATACACATATGCTCCCTTATCTGTGGTCCCCATGGACTTCACACTGTCCCACCAGCCTACACTCAATCTCCACCAATTTTTCTGCTATCCTAGTTGGATTGTTGCTGGTGTCTGGTGGCTTCTGCCCTAGGTAAGCAAACACCACAGAGGTTCCCCCCTCTCCCTAAAGGCTCCTGTTTCTCTCCAGATTTGTGTTAGTTCATTCTCGTAGGACTTCCAGATGGGTTGTGAACCTGTGGGTTGTCCATCTCTTCTCATATTAAGAGGGGAGGACAGATAGACCTTCCAGCTCTCCATATCTGTCCTGAGTTTTATAATAGATAAACTTGAACATGTCAAGATTTGGGAAGAGGGTCTCATCCTAACTTTCTTTTCCCTCCAAATTTTTGTCCAACTGAAATCATTCAAGGAGACCCACACCTTCAACTGAGTTTTTACTCTGAAACCTTGTAATCCATTCAGAAATTTTAATGATGGCTGTGACAGTTATACTCTTAATTTCAGATTCATTTGAAAATGAGTTTTAATCAGCTTTTTCACTGAAAGTATATCCCAGTTCTCTCTTCTACTGTCAAGTTCTGAAAGTGTTCCCTCCCATTCCTCCTTACAAACTAGACAATTCTCTTTAAATTCATTATTTTTCTTAGCAGCAACTAATACTCATGTCGAATATAACGTTCTCCAAACTCTTCTCAAGAGCTGTGAGCTTATTTCCTGTCTCATCCGTAACTTCAGGTGACATCTAGGCCAAGTGTCCCCACGCACACACACACCATAACACAGTTCATCATCTTCCCAGTCTCTCATAATTGTTTCCTCACAGCTCACCACCCACTGCAACGTCGGTGCCGCATATTTTGGGGTTTGGTTTTGGTAAGGCCTCATTTCGGGTACTGGTTTCCATATTATTCAGGATAGCCTAGGTTATACTGTGTCAATAAGCAATCCCCAAATATTTATGGTTTCTTACAACCAATGTTTATTTCTCTTTCAGTGTCCATCATGGCTTGGATGGCTACTGTGGGCTGAATGTTTGTATCCTCCCCAGATTCAAAGGTGGAAGCGTTGATCCCACTGTGATGGTATTTGAGAGATAATTAGATGAGGTCATGGGGGTAGAGCCCCATTATGGAATTGGTGCCCTTACAAGGGGATGAAGAGACCTGAGACCTCTCTCTCTCTTGGTCACGTATGGAAACCAGAAAGTGGACTCCCACCAGATCTTGACTATGTGGGCTTGCTGATTTTGGACTTTCCAGCCACTAGAACTGTGACAAATAAGTGTATGCTGTTTAAATCACTCAGTCTCTGGTATTCTTGTGACAAGAGCCCCAACTGCCCAAGACACTGGCTCAGGGCCCTGCTCCCCTATCCTTTCCTTCTGGGTCTTAAGCTGCAGGGGCATCCACTGTATGCAGCTCTGAAGATGCCAGCCTGATGCGATAGGTAGAACTTTCTGTCATATTGTATTGACCAAGGAAAATCACAGGGTACATCTAATTTCAAGGAAGCAGGTGACTACAACCCACAATCCCTCATAGCAGAGTGAGCCAGACATGCTGGAAGGAGAGGCAGGATCCCCATGGCTCATAAAAGGATTCATAGTTACCTTTTGCCCACTCCCAATTCAAAAGTACTACTCAGTGGTTTTTAGAGTGGCCAGATGAGGCCAATATTGAATTCCTCTGACCAGACAGACTGGCTCAGAAATGGACCATGGGGCACCTGGGTGGCTCAGTGGGTTAAGCCTCTGCCTTCAGCTCAGGTCATGATCCCAGGGTCCTGCGATCAAGCCCTGAATTGGGCTTTCTGCTCAGCAGGGGGCCTGCTTCCCCCACACACACACACACACTGCCTGCCTCTCTGCCTACTTGTGATCTCTCTCTCTCTGTGTCAAATAAATACATTAAAAAAAAAATCTTAAAAAAAAAAAAAAAAAAAGAAATGGACCCGTGACCCAAATCGACCCAATGAGACTCCGTGCAGAGCAGAAGGGTGTCTCTTTCTGATGGACTTGGAAATGTGAGAAAGGAGCCTGGACAGGTCAGGGGCTACAAATGCCCCTGCAGACTTCACAACTGGAAAGCAGAGCTGGAGGGGGAGGGGAGTGAAGGAAGAGGAGGGGAGTGAATGGGGAGTGAAGGAGAGGGAAGGGGAGTGAAGGAGGGGGAGAAAAGTAAAGGAGAGTGAAGAAGAATGAGTGAGAGAAAGAGCTAAGACACATGCAGCAAGCATGAGAAACAAGAGGGAGAAAGAGAGAGATGAGGGCACCTGGATCCAGCCATTCCTGATCCACTCCAGGACTTTTCAGTTGTGAGAGATGGTAAATCCTTTTTGGACTTGAGTTGGACGTTGTGGCTTACTGCCTCGTCTTGAACAACACGGGGCCCTCTGTGGGCTGGCCCGTCAGTCTGTGTCCTGGAAGGCCCAGCACAAGCCAGGACTCCTGAGCGTTTGCTCAGGAGGCTACGTTGGCAAGAGGAAAAAAAGCAACCAACTTTCGCTGGACAGAGTGTGCGGGCCAAAGACACGTGTGATAGATATGCAAGACCAATGTTAGGCCATCAGGTTTAAAAGGCACCAAATCAATAGAAAGTCATTAAAAATCAATCCTGTGACAATGGATGCCCCGGTTTGCTTGCCCTCACTCACCACTTCTAGCCTCTAATGCTTGAATCATTTCCCATTGATATGCGTAGCATATGTCAATTTAAATTTATTGGAGCACTTCACATTTTTAAGTGCTTAAATTTGGAAAAGATGAGCTTTATGAGGCCAGCATAGTATGGAATGATCAGAAATGTTAAGAATGTGTTGCACTTTTTGTCATTTACAAAAGGTTAAAGAGTTGGGTTTATGAAATTCAGAATGATTTAAAATCATAGAATTGCTTTAGTCCAGGAGTGGTGTTTGAATTGGGGAATTTGTAGGGAGCCTGGTTTACCTTCCGCCTTCCCCGCAGTGACCCTCCGCATTTCCAGAAATGGAGCTTTGCCCCAGGGTGGGAGTTCACTCACCCGATAATTCAAAAATGAATACTGTGATCATTTTTAATGTGTTATTTAATTTCCAAGCAACTTGGGCTTCAGATAAGCATGATATATAATGATTTCAAATATTTAGCAAAACTCATATTCTTGAAAGAGTTCCACTCTCTCAAATTAAAACTCATTTAAGAATTTGAAGTGATTTTAATTGGTCTTCTCTCCAGGCTGGAAAAAAAATCTTATTTCACTTTAAAAAACATTAATTTTTTGTTTTGCCCTGCTTGTAAAAGACACACAGGCAATCAGCACTGTGATTCCAGGAATCGAATTTTCATCTCAAACAGTAAACACGGATGAATCTACCGAATTTCAAACCCTCACCACAAACAGGTGATCACTTTGCCGAGTTTCCTCATCACCCTGATGCCACAACACCCCATCCGCTTCTCCTAGCAGGAGTCCTGGGACCGTGGTTACCCAGGTAGAAAGGAAGCGCGAACCAGAAGAAGGAAGGCATCGCAGGCGCCGAGGAGCCACGGTCCCTTTAGAAGGACGCCTTCCTCTGGTTGGGCATTCCGTATAGACATTCTGTTCACCTGTAATATTTAATCATGAGGGCGGTCCTTTGCTTTAACATATTTGGCGTGGGTGCGGAGGTCCAAAGTTGCTCATCTTGTCCCTAAAAAATAAGTTCATCATGATGTCAATGAACATTACATAACTTTAAATCACTAGCTTAAAAAGCTCACATTTGGGAGCGCCTGGGTGGCTCAGAGGGTTAAGCCTCTGCCTTTGGCTCAGATCATAATCTCAGGGTCCTGGGATCAAGTCCCGCATCAGGCTCTTTGCTCTCTGCCTCTCTCTCTCTGCCTGCCTCTCTGCCAACTTGTGATCTCTGTCTGTCAAATAAATAAATAAAATCATTTTTTAAAAAATTAAAAATAAAAAATAAAAAGCTCACATTTTGTGAGGGTGATCCGAAGTGAAACACACACGAAAGGAGGATACGTGAATGTAAACGCAGAGTTGGTCAAACACAAGGGGCTTGTCCATCCAGCAGATTTCTCTCGCTCCGGGAATGGGCACCAGGTCCGACTTAAGTCCAAACTCCCAGGGACAGCCCTCGGCCTCGCCTTGCCCGGTCTGTCCTCAGCGTCCCCCAGACGGTCAGCCCTGCACCGTGTCGGGTCAGTCCAGCAGAGCAACCCTCTTGCCATCCCCTACAGCCCGTCTCGGATGGCCCTTCAGAAGCCTGTGATGTGGCAGATGTCAGCCCCATTCTCCCTGGGTGCACAAAGGGTATGGCAATGAGCTGTCCCCTGTGCCCCGGACCACGGGGCTGGCCCTGGTGCACTCGGGAGGAAGAGAGCCACCGACTTCCTACCTCTTGCTTCCTCCACTGAGATGCACAAAACTGGGGCAGAAAAGGGGGGAAAAATAACTTTCATCCAGTGAGACTTTCCATCAAGAAAATTCCACAAGAAATTGGTTGTTACCTGCAGATAACAACTGGTTTGTTAGCTAATAGCTGGGGGCAAAGCCAAGACCAGTTACAGCTCCAGCTGTCCAGTCATTAACTGCAGTAAAGACTGATTTTGAGGAGGTTATTGCCGTGATAAAATATCCTCAAAAGATTATAACAGCAATAGTGTACGGGGAAAAAAAAAGTCTGAGTGGTGATAGTATGACCGAATGGTTGCATTTGAAAAATTGGCCTCTCCCTGGCGGTTCATAACTGATTTTCCACCAGTCAAAAGCAAGTTGTGCTCTGTTAGGTTTATTGTACAAGGCAATAAAAATATTGGCCAGGTTAAATTGTCGGCGTGTTATGGCGTTAACCATTCTTTTACTGTGTTTAATTTAAGCGTTACGATGATTCATTATGGAAGAACGTGTCCCATGCAAATGAACAGACATTGAGTGTCAAAAATATGCAGCATGGTTTTTTTTTAAAAGCAAAATTAATTTTTATTTGACGGCTTCTGTAGGCGGAAGGACATCTAAGATGTGGCAAGAAGTGTACGTATACTTTTTTTAAATTGCTGTGGCATTCTGAGAGATGGAGTCGTGACGGTGTGGGCCTTAAATAAAGTGTCCCCACCGGGCACACGGAGCTCAGCAGATGACTTCGGGGGAGGGGGGCGGCGGGGGGACGTGGCCTCGTGGCGCGCCAGGGACAGGTAAGTCCCCTGGTCCTCGCAGGCTTCCGCACATCTGGCTCCCAAGAACTCTCAAAGCCGCTTTAGTGGTGCCTGAAGAAGCCACATCACGGGTCTGGCATCTGACCTGTCTGCCCGAGCTGGCAAGGACACTTCCAAGAACAGATGTGGCTTTCCAGGAAGGGTCCTGGGCAGGCCAGGCAAAAATGTCCAGGATCCCACCTCTCCTGGAGGAGGAGCCCAGACGCCCCCATGCTTGGCTTCCCCGGAGGTGCGGTTGCTCAGGCAGACACACAGGTCAGGAGCATGCTTATGTCCCCGGCTGGCCACGCTCTGCATAAATTAAGGATGTAGGTGACACAGGCTAAGGAGACGCACAATAGGAACTTCCCACAGCACGTGAGACTGGCATGGAAGGTACATGTCGCCATGTCTCCCTCTTTCAATCCCTGTAACGCCCTACTTGTGCGCTCCTGGTGGCACCGAGCTATTTCCACCTTGTAGGGAGACAGCAGTCCACAGATCTGGTCATCATCCCCTCCTGCCCACACCTGCCTCCGTGGTCTAAGAACCGTGAGCGCCTTAAAGACACAGCCTTCCCCGCCCCCTCCCCAGACTAATTCCTCCAGGTGTGGTGAATGGCGCGTCCAGCCGCGGTCTGTGCTCCCTTCCTAAGAACGCCCGCTTGCCCCTGGCCATGCCCCCCCCACCTGCACACACGGTGTCTCTGGGAGCACCTGGAGCCTGTCTCAGGAGCCCTATGCCCCGCCCCCTGGAGTAGCTGCTCTTGGCCTTGGCCATTGCCCCTTCTTCTCCAGCCCCTCCACCGCAGTGTCACCTCGTCCAGGAGCTGCTTCCTGTGACCAAACCAATCAGCTGCCTGGGGACCCTAGGGGTCCAGTCTGTCCACAGAGCCATTAGGGGGATGGATAGAGTACCTACTTCCCTGCTCCCCCAGAGCTCTACGTCAAGGCAGGGTCTAGACTCTGCTCAGAACAGCCCCTCCCACCTTCCAGGCATTCCTCCCCGGGGGATGCTGAGGACAGACTGGGGAGCTGGCCCTCCTTCCAACTCAGGACCCAGCCGAGCGACTGGCACCCTAAGGCTTTCCGCCACAGCCAGTGAGCAGAAGCACAGTTGTCTCCCCAGTTACTCCCTTCATGCCTCCAGTGGTCCCCACAGCTACCCAGACAGCGGGAGCCCGGTGATGCCTAGCACTGCCTGTGCCCACCAGGAGCAGGAAGGAGCTCTGTGGCCAGGGCGAACAGCTTTTGGTTGGAGCATTGAGGATGGAAACGCTGGGGGCACCCCTGGCCACATGCCCCGGAACGTGCTCAGGGCAGTGCTCAGAGACTCCACTGGGCTGCATGGAGAGGGCCCTGGGTGCAGAGCGCTGAGGGTCGCTGCCTGGAGAAAATCTCCCCCAGCACCTGGCATCTGGGAACATGGAGCAGTGAGCACGCTCACGTCTCCCAGCAGCCCCCACGTTCACCTATGCCACACACAGACCCACTGTCTGAGCCCACGCTGCTGTGACAAAGGCCACACACAGACACATATTCATCACAGTTCTGGACACAGGGAAGACTGAGATCTAGCTCCTGGCCAGAGCCCGCCTCTCCTCTCATGTTCCTCCCACGGAGACAGAAGCTCTGGCGTCTCTCCCTTTTCTCCTGAGGGCGCTCACCTGGCTGTGGGGACTCCATCCTCTTGACCTCACTTAAACACAGAGGAGGCCCCCCATGGGTCTGCCTGCCCATCCCATCACATTGTGGGCTAATCATGGACACATTCTGTTGGTGATATGCAGCACACACGCGTGCACATAACGCCCTATCCGCACACACGCCTGTGTGTGTTTTCCCCGTGCACACGTCTGTACCTTACCCACATGCACACTCGCACGGCACATACACTCACACAGCACACACACCCCTGCCCACACAGACGCACCACTGTATACACATGTGCATCTGATCACGGGCTCACTCACATATTTGTGTGCACAATCACACTCACACCCACATGTGCACCTTTCTCACATTCACCAGTGGACTGGTGGTTTCCCAAGAGCGCACGGGTAAGCCAGGCCCGGCGCTGAGCTGACCAAGTCAGGGAAGCTGTGCCCCTGACGAGCCCCCAGTCTTGCCAAAGAACACCCGACAGACAGTTGACTGCCACCGGGAGCTGGTGCTCTGAGGGTCGCCCCGAGGGCTCTGCAGGTGTGCGCAGGTTGGAGCTGTTTTGGGGGGGGAGGCAAAGGCCGCTGGAGGAGGGGCCTGTGGAGCTCAGGGGGCAGGTCAAGCCCAGCTGTCCAGGCTGGAGTGGAGGAGAAGACGTCTGGGTGCTGTCCCTGTCCTGCGGCCAACACAGTCCCCGAGAGGGTGCTGCCCAGCCAGGATGCAGGGGTGAGAGTGGAGGCCACCCCAGCCAGCTCGGTGTCCCCCAGGCCAGCAGGCAGGGCAGCCTGCACCCGTCCCTTGGCTCTCCCAGCAGCACAGAGGACCACCCTGGGCTGTGCAGAGGTGACCAGGGTAAGGTCTGCCAACAGGCAGTGAAAGCTTCCTGAAGCTCTGTCGCTCAGTGCCTCTCCCAGGGTCACCGCCAGCCTAAGATACTCGGCTCTCCGGGCCCCCTTCCTCCCACCCCTCCCTGACTCTGCAGGAGCATGGGTAGGACGGCTGCACAAAAGGCCTCCCCTCTCGCCCACCTACCTTCTCTGCCAAGGGGCAGCCAGCGGCCCTGTCATTCATTCCCTCCCTCCCTGCCTCTGAACTACCAGAGAAGGGAGCGTCACCACAATGATCTAGGAGGGCTGCTGCCTCCCCCTACAACTGCCCCTCTTCCCCAGGGCCTCCCCCTGACTCCCATTCTGTCAGGAGCCTGCCAGCCCCAGCCCCCAAGGCTTCTTTACTTCGGTGGCATCAGAACACAGTGTCTGGCATGGGGACTTTCTTTGAGTGTTTTAGGGAGACCCTCAGAGGCTGCCAACAAGTCCAGCTAGAGACTGGGTTTAGGGAGGCCTCCCAGGCAGTGTGTCCGTGCGCCGTACAACCCACTGGGATGCCGACACTCAGACGGAGAGCAGGTAAGTGCTGCCGAGTCTGGGGGTGGCGGGGGGAGTGCCAGGAACAGCGGGGGTTCCAGGGCAGCAACACCCAAGCCGGAGCCTCAGGGCAGCAGGGGTGTTCATAAGGCAGACAGGACACAGTTCCAGACAGTAGTCTCTGAGCAACCATGGAGCGGAGCAGGGAACAAGGAGGGGCTTGTAGGAAATGGGACGCAGGAGGTCAGGGGTCACGCCAGGCAGGCTTCCCAGGAGCTGCGGAGGTGAGATGAGAAGGGGGTTGGTTGCCAGGGCCAGGGGAACCCCCGGAGGGGCCCATTAGAGAGGAAAGCATGAGGACTAGGGAAGCCAGAGTTGCTGGGTGGTAGAAGGCTGCCCTGGGATCCTTAATGCTGGAGCAGGGAAGGGGAAGACATCCCACCTGGGGGGAGCCCTAGGAATGGGATGGGATGGGTCATCTGTGTGTGTGTGTGTGTGTGTGTGTGTGTGTGAGTGTCTCCATGTGTGCACACATGCGTGTGCATCATGTGCATGTCTCTGCACGTGTGTGTGGATACCTGTGTGTACTCATCTGGACCCATGGCCACAGGACGCAAACATTTGTCTGGGTGCACATGCATCTGCGGATAACAGACACCGAGAAGGCTGATGGGGAGATGCCCAAGCGGGAAATCCCAGTGTTAGTTTGGGGGCTTTCCCTGCACTTCTGTCCCCCACCCCACCCAAGGCCAGGAGGCTACGATTTCCTAAGGAAATCTTCCTTGGGAACTCCCCCTTGGGACTCCCTGGGACAGTTGGGGTGGATTCCCACCCCCGGCAGTTCTGAGCCCAGAAACTGGCAGGTGAACAGCCCAGTGTGTTTGCTGTAGGGACTTTAGGAAAACCTGAGGACGCCAGGGCTGGAGACCCCCTTTGTCTACATTTTGCTATAGTCATTCCAGCTCGGGGCTGCAGCATAAGCAAAGTGAGCCCACAACAAACACCTGTCCTTTTGGGCTTACCCCCGCTCCCACCACCAGTGCCTTATGGGAAGGAACAGTCTGGACATTTCTCTTCCCAACAGAGTCCAGTCCTCAGGGTGCTGGGCCTCGCACTGGCCGCCCTGAGCCTCCATGGACAGGAAGGGTCCAAGTAGTCAATGCCCCAGCCCGCCCAGGGAGGTCAGCAGCTGCCACACACTACATTCCCAAGTGGGACCAGCTCCTCTGGCAGCCCCAGGAGGGGCCCCTTCTCCTAGTCAGATGGCTTCACAGACCTGTTCTGCACCTCCCCCCCACCCAGGCAAGGGACTTGAGCCTCAGTCCTGCGAGAAGTGGCTTCATAGCACACACTGTCCCTCTGCTTTCTGCTTTCAGGAACCCACATATATCATTCCGTATCGAGGATTAATTTTATCATTCTATTTTCTAAAACTATATTGCAACACGTTGTGTTAGATCCTTACGCATTTTGCAAGTGTAATGCAAAAAAAAAAAATGAATGAAAGGATATATAATTCTTATTTATTTTTATTGCTAGCCAACTCAGTGTTGTACTCGGAAAAATCACAGCCCCAGACAAGTCAATATAATGTATTTCAGCACCGTGGTTTAGCACGATGTACTTTAGGAGTATGTCACCCACAAACATAACTATTTTTCTGCTCAGAGAGGTAAGGGTTGGAGCCACGCTCCTCCTAAATTAAAACCCATCCAATTTCAGACTTAACAAAGCACCGTTTCCCCCGATCTCTCAGCAGCCGGCCTGTGAGTATTTGTGGCTTCGCTGCAAAGGCCCACCCGGTCCCTATTCTACTTTGTTCTCAAAGCCCGTGTTTGACTAATTCTGTATTCCAATAATTGCTAAATCAAAAGAATTTATTATCCCTGAAACTTTAAATGGGAAGGAAATAAGGGGAGGAGGTTAGCACTGAACCTTAATAATGATAAAATTCAACCATGGTCAGCGCCTTGCAAACTGTAATCCCAGTCCAGGAAAACGTGGGGGTAGGGCAGGCTGGACGAGGAGGCCCTTCTGAGCCCAGGCAACCACCATGTCGCCCTCCCTGCCTTTTGGTTTAAAAAAAAAAAAAAAAAAAAAATGAGCCAACGTGGGCTTGTGGCTGGGAATAGGAAAAGATCAGCTCGGTTCTTTTCCTTTACCTGTTTAAATTAAGCCTAATTCCTCTTATTGTGCTGGAATTAATTTGGCTTAATTCTCTCTCCCCTCCCCCCGTGTGAGAGGCCTCTTGCCATATTCTGGAAATTTTTTCAATCACCCCAACATGGAAAGAAAGGAGGAGAGGCCAAGGTGGGGGCGGGGGCAGGGAGAGAGGCAAGACTCGAGGACATAAGAGGAGATCCATTCAACAAAGCTGCTGTCGGAAATCAGAAATACACACCTTCTCCCTCTCGGGTGGGGGATCCAGCCAGCGAGCTCAGGGCGGAGCTGAGTGAGGCTGGCTCGGGAACTACCAGTGGAGATGCTCCCAGGAAACGTTGCCTGGTTAAAAAAAAAAAAAAAAAAAAAAAAAAAGTGCCATTTATTTTCTTGTCTGTCTCCAAGTAGAATCTCAGTCACACAGAATATAGGGGAACAGGCTGATGTGTGGCCTCCATGGAAAACATGGGGTGGGGGAGAGCACTGCTGGGAGCTCCTGCCCTTCTCTGTCCGGCTGTCCCCTCTTGGAACCTGCTTGCTGCGAGCCCAGGGCTATAGGAGAACAGGTGTAACAGGTGGTAGTGAGCACCCCCGAATGTGAGGTCAGATGGGCGCTAGAGGAGGGTCCCCACTGCAGACCATCCGGGAGTTGTCACATTCCCTTTGACCTGTGCCCTGCTGGCCATGGACAGCACCTCTCTCTCCTGAGACTGCAGGGTTTCAAGTTGACCTTCTGTACAAAGTCTGGACCCTCCCAGCTTAGCCCCGCCTTCCACCCCCCCACCCCGGGATTCCGTGCTTGACCACACCCCCATTCAGCCACATGCTCCCACTCTGCTGTGCTGTTCCAAGCTCTGCCCCTGCTTCCGTACCCCAACTCTTTCCTCCTCACCTTGGTCCCCTTCTGCCCCTCCATCCCTCCTGGTCCTCTCTCCGCTTTCACTCTCCACCCTTCCAGACACCTCTTGGAACCCAAGTCAAACGGTGTGGACACCTGCCTGCCGGACATTCTCCAAAGGTCCCTGCCTGAAACGCCAGACACGTGGTGTGGCTCCGCCCACTTGGTCACCTCATCTCAGCCACCTTCCTCCTTGCCCTCTACGTGTGCCCACTCTCCTGCCGGGGCCTCTGCCTACTGCCCCCTGTGCAAGACCCTCACATCCTCAGGGACACCCCCCGCCCCTCACCTGGTACCATGCCTTGCTCCTTCGGGCCCCCCGAGGCAGTGGTAACTGTTCCTTATTTGTGTAATGAATTGACTGATACTTCTTTTTTTCCTCCAGAGACTGGAGCGCAAGCATCATGCTTACTCTTGGCTCAACATATTAACCAAGGGCCTAAACCAGAGCCGGGCATGAAGAAGAGTTACTCCATACAATTAACTTTAAAAATGTCTATTAGCAAAATCGGAATTGGAGAACAGGAAAATATTTACCAGATAGATAACCAACAAATGTCAGATATGGGGTTAATACCCTCAGTATATAAAGAGACCTCGCAAATGGGTTTTGAGTAGGTGGATAATGGATTGGTGCCATAGGTCTGACCCCAGCTACTGGTGGAAAACCCGCCCAACCGTGGACTTCCTCTTCATAAACCAACCGGCCCCTCACACTCTTCTCCAGGACCCCTGGCGCCGAGGGACTGAGCTCTCACCCGCTGTGCTCCTGTCCTCCCAGGGCACCTCCTTCAGGCCAGGACCCCCGGTAAGAGCTCAGTAACTCCCACTCCCTGACTCGCTTAGGGAGAACCAGCAGAAGAAAGGCTGCTCCCCATACTCGACACACTTGAGGACACGTCCTTCAAAAAAACCTCTGACAGTATCCTTTTGAAACCAAAACACTGTGTTTGTACTGAGACAGCTTCTCCTATTTTATAGAAAATTCAGGTATTTGTACTGGAGCTTACTGAATGGAGCCCCCTCTGCATCCCCTCCCCCACCACCACCTTCTAAAGCACACGAGTTCCTACTTTGCTGAAAAGTCGACTGGCCTTAGCCTACGGTTCAGTCCTTATTTTCCCTCTGCCTTGATCTCTTTTCTATTTTAATGCTATTGTGCTGTATGTATTTTTGTTATCCACATTAAACGCTTTTGGAACCAGGTGGGTGTAGAGCAGTAAATAAGCAAATGAGCTCATGCAGTAACTTCTCTGTCTCCTGTCTCAGCCCCGGGCCAGGCATGTCCAGGGGCCCAGTGACCCTCAGAAGGCCTTGGGGACGCATGCAAAATGCATTGCTCAGGGGTTGGAAGGAACTGGAACACGAGGTCATGCCAAGCGTGGTCTTGAGAAACGGTGACGGACCCTTGTTCAGGCCGGTGGGCTCTGCAGAGTCAGAGTGAGGAGTGGAGGAGATCCCCATTTCTGGTCAAGGCTTGGCCGCGAGGATGTCTAGAAAAGGGGCATGGCCCCAGCTCAGGCTAATAGGGCCGGGATCCCAGGAATGAGAGCAGGTCTGGGAGGAGTCGCTGGCCCCACACCGACGTAGCTACACCCCTGTAAAGTCTGTTTGGGTGGAGAGGCCACCTGTCCGTCTATCGGACTGACCATCCATCTCCAAGCACACAAGACTAAGCTAGGAAGGAGAGATAATGAAGCTGATTCACGATCAGAAGAAGAAACTGTGGGCACAGGGCCAAGGAGTCTTCTTGGATGGGACTTTTTGTTTCCAGGGCTCTATTCGAAACCAGCTGCAATTCCTTTTTTAAATACCGTTCCAGCCGACCTTTTGAAACGAAGGATTTGTATTTCAATGTGAAATCTGCATTTTGACTCCACGATGAGGCTCCCTTTTCTGTCCTTGGTTGTTCTCCTCAGACAAGTCAGTGCTTTGGGGGCCTGTACATGGGCTCAAGATAAAGACAGGGCCACATATTTGCAGAGAAGGACAGCCCAGAGCCGCTCACCCACAGTGACTGGGGGAAGGAAGTGCTCCGCTGTCACCACCATGAGAAGGACAGCAGGCAGAGAGGCCATTCCTGACCTACGGGGTATGTCTATGCGGCTGAAGAAACTGCAGACAGTAGGGAGCAGTACAGAAGGGCTGGAATGGGGTCACCAGGACCCGACCCCGAGGGAGCCCAGCACTCTTTGCAGTCATGGGGCAGTGAAATAAATACCAGTTGGGGTGCTTGGGTGGCTCAGTGGGTTAAGCCTCTACCTTAGGCTCAGGTCATGATCCCAGGGTCCTGGGATAAAACCCCGCATCGGGCTCTCTGCTCAGCAGGGAGCCTGCTTCCCTTCCCCTCTCTCTCTGCCTGCCTCTCTGCCTGCTTGTGAACTCTCTCTCTGTCAAATAAATAAATAACATCTTAAAAAAAAAGAAAAGAAAAAATGGCAGGATGGATGGAATGGATGGCCAGCTGGATGCATAACTGGTGACTTCGTGACACAAGAGAACATTTTAATTTTGCAGGTACAAGGATGCTATTAAGGAAAGAAAGGAAGACACGAAGAGAGAACGGGGAGAAGGAGTGGGTGTGTAGCTCCGTTCCGGCTTATGCAGCCCCGGCCAGTGAAAATGACGAGAGTCGCAAACGGGTGCAGACCTTTCTGGGGATGCTGACCCGGAAGCAAGCCGATTTTCAGTACAGGAAGGAAAGTAATGGATGATACCCTGTCATTTCAGAGGATGTCACCAGCATGGAGCCCAGACCCTGGCCAACATGTCCCGGATCTGGCTGCAGGTGCTCAGAGCTAGACATCTCTCTTGGAAAAAGAAATGCATTTAACCAATGCATCTGACATTGGTGGGCAGCTCCCTGGATTGGCTCTGAGTTCAAAATAAATCGTAACCCCAGCGTGACACACAGGGAAGGGGGAAGGACCCCCCCCACCGCGCGCGCGTTTGTCCTGGATATGCAGAAAGCGCATGAGGGCTGGAGTCCTGGTCTAGAAAAGGTCAGTGTTCTTGTCTTGTGGGGGAGGGGGGGGGGGGACAGGAGCTACAGGACAGGAGCCTGGGAGACAGGTGGATGGGTCCGAGTCTCCACTCAGCCCCTCACAGGCCGGAAAGACTTCAATAATTGCTGTAGACTCTAGCCGTGTCAGTTTCCTAACCTGGGAATAGGAGCGTGATGTCTGGCTTTATTTGTCAGCTTAACTGAGCCCCACGATGCCTAGAGATCCAGTTAAACATGACTTCTGGGTGTATCTGTGAGGCTGTTTCTGAAAGAGGTCAGCAGGTGAGTGAGCAGACTGGGGAAAGCCGGGTGCCCTCCCCAGAGCAGGTGGACTCCTTCCAGCCCACTGGGGGCCTGAATAGCACAAAAAAGGGGTGGGGGAGAGAATTCTCTGTTTGACTCTAGAGCCTGAACTTTGCTTTTCTCCTACCCTCGAACTGGGACTTAGACCCTCAGCTCCCTTGGTTCTCAGGCCTTCAGACTGGGACTAGAACGGACACGATTGCTGACTAATTCTTTCCTATTCGTTCTGGTTCTCCAGAGAATCCTGACCGATCCAGGGAGTCTATACCACACCCAATCCTCCGAGCGCCTGGGTGACTCAGCTGGTTAAGCTTCTGACTTTTGATTTCGGCTTAGGGGGTGAGACTGAGCCCCTCGTCAGGCTCTGTGCTCAGCGCGGGGTCCATTTGTCCTTCTCCCTCTACTCCTCCCCCCTGCTCGTTCTCTCTCTCTTTCTCTCTCCCTCTTAAAATAAATAAATAAAATATCTAAATAAATATATATATATATCTCACACCCAATCCTCAATCCTTGGGCAGTAACCCAGTGCCTGGCTCCGGAGTTCAATGTTGCTCAGAACGATGAAGGAGAAGCAGGGACCGAGACCATCCCTGCAGACAAGTATGTGGGCCCAGCAAGTCATGTTTTGGGGACCCCTGGTCTGTGTCCTCCTATCGCCATGGTGACCTGTGAAGGTAGGATCCTGGTCAATGCTAAGCTGGTTAAAAGTTAGAAAGCACGGCCCTGCTCATCCCATTCTCCGGAAATATACCCTGAAATTCTGTTTTCGCAAGACTTTCCTTTTCTCTCAGAAAGAAACGTTTATGAAGCATGGCAGTCCTTGGATCGTAATTAAGCATCATTTATCGCCTCTCACTCCGGCTCTTCCAAAAGAAGAGGGGCTTCGGCAGGATGGGGGGTGAGTTCCCTGTGCCGTACCGGGGCAGGACTCCCCCAGGCCTGCAGCAGGCGGCCCCAGCTTCTTCCCCTGGGCAGCCCAAGGGCAGTCCATCTGGGGCCGGTTTCCTGGACCCCATGGCTGCAAAGACGGAGGCCAGCATGGACAGAAGTGGAGCCATCCCTCTTCCCACCCAGACTTCTCCAGGCCTCCCAACCTCTGAGGTCCAGCAGGGGTAATACCTTTCCTGTCACTCAGTTGCGTTTGGGAAAGTCCTGCACGGACAGGGCTTGGCAAGCTTTCTGGATGGTGCAGAGATGCCCACATCAGGCTTTGGACACAACTCAGGGGGCGGGAAAGGCCATAGGCATGGAGAAGGGGAACGTGGAGCTCAAATAAGCAGCTACCCAGGGATGACAGCACCTCACCAGAGCTCTTGTGACACTCTCCCCTGCTCCCGGCCCCTTGGTCCAGAGAAGGGCTGAGTTGGGAGGGGCAAAGGGCGTGCCCAGGGTCGGTGGCTGAGACCTATTCCAGCTTTGGCCACAGCTCCGGATGCTCCGTTAAGAGGGCTCTCCTCCTCACACTGTCAGTCTTGTGGTTTGGCTCAGCCTGAACCCTCTCCCCACCCCACTGTCTACTAGGACGGGGCCATGGGGCCTCAACCATCGCCTGGGCACAGTGGCTGGCTCAGGGATGGGGGCCCAGCCTCGCCAGTGAGATGCCAGGATCGCTCTTGGCAGCTGCGGAGAGCAGCTTCTCCGCGGAGGCTGCTGAGCTGGAGGGTCTAAGTGTGCGGCGATGTCTTTGCCGCCTAAGACAGGAGCTAGGGTGGCGGGAGGCTGAGCTGAAAGTTGCGGGGAGGTGGCATGCCAGAGACAGCTCGTACCCCGCCGCAGCTTTCTGGGGTCGGGAGTCCGATGTGCCTTTTTCTCTCTGTCCCTCTTCACTTGGCATTTCTGTCACTTACAACTGAGGGGTCTGGTGAGCCGCGGGGTCACACAGCTTGGATGAGCCACCTCTCCATTTCCATGCAGGGCTCTCCGACCCAGGGCGGGGGCTAAAGGGTCACCGGAGGAACCGCGCCCCCCCCCCACACACACACCCGGTGCCACATGTGCACGCAGAGTTGCTAGGCAGACACAGGCCTCCCTCCCGAAGGGACCCAGAGCCAGTCAGACCCTGGCTTGCACGCGGCCCCCCCTGCAGGGAGGAAAAGGAAGGAGGCAGGCGGGGGGGCAAGAAGAGGGTCAGGAGGGTTCACACCCCCCCGAAAACGCATCATTCTGGAGCGCGCCGCGACTGCGTCCCTGGATATGCGGAGAAAAACGAGAGAGCACCGTTTAGCTGGTGCAGCAGAAACCATTTGGGTAAAAATTAGAGACAATAAAAGGCAGTAATGTGATTCTTAACTGTTGCTCTAGGCCTTCAGGGCAGTTAGGGGAAGTAAATTAGGGGCTGTTTGCCAAGCTGAGTGGCTTTTCCTCTGGACTGCGAGGGTCTCCCAGGAAGGGCAGCTGTCCAGGTGGCATCCGGTGTCACCCTAGGCATCCCCTCAGCGTCTACGAGTAAAGCCCTTCCAATAAACCA